>NW_028301150.1:3702500-3942500 GCF_049000335.1 Polistes dominula
AACTGTATAAGAACATGTATAATATCAATTCTATACTTTGATCTATCTTGCTCCGTTGTGTGTAAGTAACGTACGATTTACTTGTATAGATAAGTGATGAAAAAGGATGAAAAAGAATAGTTGAAAAAGAGAAGGAGGAGGAGGAGGAGGAGGAGGAGACAGAGGAAAAAGGACAAAGAAGTAAAAAAATGGAACAAAATAAAACGCAAATGGAGAGTGAACGAATAATTTTTCAAAAAAAAAAAAGGAAACAAAAAAAAGAAATATTTTATTTAGCGAGAAACTAATGTTTTGAGTTGTTTTTTGTTTTTTTTTTTTTTGACAAATAACTAAAAAAACAATTCATCGGTTTTCATCTCGATCCACTCCTCGTTCCACCTCCTCGAGTCTCGTCGTCGACCTCCAAGTCCAGAATGAAAAAGTATAAAGTAAAGTAAAGTTAAGTTAAATAATTAAATAAATAAATTAATTAATTAATTAATAAAAGAGAACGGAAAAAAGAGAAATATGAAAAAAAAAAAATTAAAGCGAGGCGACGACTTTTAATCTAAAAGTTTTACTTTTCTCTCTGTTTGGATTTTTATTTTTTATTTAATTTTTTTTTTTTTTTTTTTACTATTTCTTTTCTATTCCCTTTTTCAGGTTTTCCACGTCATTTAGTTAAAAAATCACCAACCGTAACGTTTATAGATAGGCTAATATACTTAATAAGTGTTTCATCTAGCCTACGATGTATATTGTATCTATAATCAGAAATAAAAAAATTACCGAAGAAAAAAGATTTGAAGAAATTTGTATTTATTCGGTCCAATGTTCAATAATAAAATAATATAATTAATATCTCTCTAAATATTATTATAATAATTAATATTCTTTTCATTATCATTAATATTATTATAATTATTATTATTATTATTTTTATATACTTTCTTCCACATGGTATTAAAACGTTCTACAATTTTATTATTAAATAATGCGACGCCTGCGACAGACAAACTGTTATAATACAAATTTGAAAATTAATGAAAACGTTTTGTAATTTAAATGAACACGACGGTAGTAGTCGTTATATAGCTCGTTGGAAAATCCATAACAATTATAACAATAGTCGTTCGAACATCAAGGTCGAATAACGAAGAAATTACCGTACGTTTTCCTCCCTCCTCCACCTCCTCTTCCACTTGCAATCATACTCGAACACATAATATAGGATATTCCATAAATATACAACACGACGCTGATTACGTTAAGGTATGCAAATAATGTTCGATCGCTAGTGACATATTATATTCAGAACTGTTGATGTTCGTCTCGGTCCAGTGTGTCAAACTCGATATATTGTCTGTTTGTCACGAAACAGAGCTTTTCCATGACTTGATATTCGTCCATCTCTATCCCTCTCTCTCTCTCTTTCTCTTCCTCTCATATACAAACATTTTATACCCCTTTTAGTTCGTAATAAAAATATTTACAATAGGTACATCAAGAAAAAGAAGAAGAACAACAACAACAACAAAAATCAGTAAGTAACAAAGATGAGTAACCTTTTAGATACTACACACCACTATAGTGGCTTTCGCGGATAACATCTTTTAAAATATATTATACCTATTTTTATTATTAACCCTTTGAGTGCTATGGACGCATATAAGCGTTTGGTAAAAATTATTAACCTCATCGTTCGACGTATCTGTGTTTGTTAATATTAATGTAAAATAATGTAATAGTTGTATTAATCAATGAAATTATATTCAGAAACAAAAACTTCAATTATCAAATATAATTTATTATTAGAATCTGATTAATAATAAGCTATTTTGTTCCTATAAAAAAAAAATTTAGGTAAAAGTATTCAACACTCAAAGGGTTAATTATTAAAGTAAATTGTCTAAGTAAAAAATATATGTATACAATTTCTTTAAGAAAAATTATAATTTAATCATGAAAAACAGAACAGCAATTGTTCATCACATATTGTAGTTTTATCGTTGACACGTAATTCTCGTTGAACCCTGCCATACAAAGAAAGAACCCCGAGCAGCAACATTCAGCAATGCCTAAGAGATAAATTTCAAATCAAAGAATACAATGTGAATTCCTATCAAATAAATAACGACAAAAGAGAAAAAGAGAGAGAGAGAGAGAATAATTAAGGTGTGAAATTAAAATTAGACATTCTTTAGGGTAGAATAGGGGAGTAAGGGGGGAATAAGGAATGCTCGATAAAGCTCTCGAAAAAGGGCCGTCGAGTTGAAAGATAAACGTTAGACACGCGACACATGAATTTGCACGAGCAGAGAGATGCATTATCTGAGAGTGTAATATGACATCGTTCCCCGTTGGTTCCCCGTCCCCTCGATTACCGAAGGCGAGCTTGCTCGCAATTAGACCACCTGCGGTTTAACCCCGCTTGATCGCGCCGATTACCTATTCCACCCTGTCGAGTTCCAGCGAACCTTTCAATTATTTGACCTCGGGCTCGCGATTTGTTGCTGTCTACGAACGCTTTCTCTCTCTCTCTCTTTCTCTCTCTATCTTTCTATCTCTTTCTCTTTCTCGCGGTTTTCCCGAGTGAAGCAGGAAACAATGAGATAGAGAGAAATAAGGAGCGGGAAAGGGAATAGGAAGAGAAGAAGTAATTGCGTTTAAGAGAATTTCATTGTTCCAACCTAATTACACGAAAGACACCAGCGTTGATTAAAGAAATCAACGGCACTGATTTTTCTGTCTATTTTTAAACACCCACCACCTCCCACTTTTTCTCATCATTTCTTCATTTTGACTTTATTTATTATTAATATTTTAAAAATAGCTATAAATCAATCATTAACATCTTTTACATACACAAATCATTGAAATGTAACGTCAAGACAGGTAAAAGCTATATATGAGTCAAAATGCATGAAACCACATTTTCTTTAAAAATACCCAGTATCATCTGGTAATAAAACAACATAAATATCTTAAAAATACATTTTTAAGATCTATCTTTGATTTAACCTACAAAGGAAGAAATGTAGCACTTTCAAAACTGGTCTTAAGCAAATTAACAAAATCAAAATCACATCTGATAAGATTGTTCTATTCTGGTTTTCAACGCCTTATATATTCCCGTCAGTCAAGAAGGACAATTGAAGCAAACGAATAATTCAGATAAAATCAAGATCGTACTTCGAGATTTATTCCAATCAGTTTAATCTAACTATTCGTACGCATATATGTGCATATGTCTCTTGTATGAATATCTCTATGTGTGCATTAGTGCATACACGTGTGTATGAGTTGGCTCCCTTTTTGTGTTTATGTTTGTATATGTGAGAAAAAGAGAAAAAAAAAACAAAGAATGAACTCCTGTAACATATCTCGAAACTCGTTGTGTTTATTTCCTAGATCCGAGTTGAAAATTCGTAGAGAGAAGGCCCTTCGAGGACACGCGAAAGATAGAAACAGAGAAAGAGAACGGTAATCGCATTACAAACACGCAAGCCGCGAAATGAAAACACTCAGTAACTTTTGCAGTGCATATAAATGCATTCGACAACGTAACACAACCAACGCCCTGAGCAAGTCGTCATACTCGACTGATGCTATTCTATCTCTATATCTATCTCTATTTCTACTTTTGTCTCTCTCTCTCTCTCTCTCTTTCTCTCTTTCTCTCTTTCTCTCTTTCTCTCTTTCTCTCTTTTGACAGACAATACACTCGCGTATGTCCACGATCGTTATTTTCCAACGGTGATCTCGGGGTCATTTCAAAATTTTATATGCATATACTGTTACAACTGAACACAAAAATAAAAAAAAACCTTTCCTTTTTCTAACGATTTATCTAAAGATATTTCTTCGATAAACTTTATTCCAATGCAGCATGAATTAATTCCATTTCATCGGACCGAACAATCCGAATATTACGTATATTCGTCGTTAATCAATAGGAAATAAACAAAAAGATAACAATTATACGTTTATTCGCATGAAACGTTTCATCCGATTTTCAATGAAAATAAATATTTAATCAAATCGAATATATCTAATTACGATAAAAATCTGGGCATCGATAAAGTTTCTCGCTTTGTAATATATATAATATATTATCCGTCCTCGCGTTTGAATAAAAATCTTCATTTCAGATGTTTTTTCATTTATTCAAACAAGAAGGATGATATTTTTATCGATAAAATTAAAAATTAAAAATTTCTAAAAAAAGATGTATATATAAAAAAAAGATGAAAAAAATTTAGATAAAATTGAGATGTTAGGTATTTTATTAAACCATTGAGATTATAATATATACATTCCAAATCTACATATATATAATTTTCAAGATATTATCGATTAGGCAACATGGACCTTCTCTAACTCTTTCATACTTTTCATCGACGTTGAAAAATGTATCAACAAAAAAGTTCACGAATATATGTATACATACATACATATATATATAGAAGAAAAACAGTGAGTGATAGAAAGAAAGAGGAAAGAAAGAAAGAAAGAACGATCATACACTGTAGATACGATCAAAGTCAATTACAAGAGCTGACTAACGAGGACTGCGAGAAAGAAGTATGGAACGAAGGAAGACGGTGATAGAAGAGAAAAAGAAAGAGAGAAAGAGAGAAATTCGCAAAACGACGGGACGGATTAGTAAAAAGGAAATTCCGTCGGCCGGGACTGGTTGTAGTACCTGCGCGCTCGTTATTCAGATATCGGTAGTCGGACGAATAAGGGGGTAAGGGTGAGGAAGTGAGTGAGTGAATAAATGAGAGTAAGAGAGAGAGAGAGTGAGAGGGAGGAAGGGAGGTAGAGAGTGAGAGAGAGAGAGAGAGCTTGGCGCAGCGCGCACTTTCTGTGGTATTGATTACAGCCTCCTATCCAGGTGCACAAGCAGGGTCAAATCTGCCCCTCTCTTCTCCACTGCTCCTCTTTTCCTCGTCACCCTTTCTCTCTCACTCTCTTTTCTACCCCTACTACTATCCTTCTTTCTCATCCCCCTTCCAACTTCCTCGTGTGCCTAACCCCCTTCCTTCTCTCTCTCTCTCCCTCTCTCTTTCTCTTTTTCTCTTTTGGTTCTTTCCTATTTCAACTACCATTCGTCGTCTCTCTTCCTCTTACACTATACTACTACTTCTCTTTCTCTTTCTCAATGCTCTTTGTTTCCTCTTTTACTCTTCACTCGACCTCACCTTCCCATTTCACACCTCATCCACCTGTACGCATGTCGAATAATCGGAAAATAACACTACGATTTCCAGATACACATAGTATCTCTCTTTCTCACTCACAATCAGACGTTTTTATTCAATTTATTCGAACTTATGTGTTTAATTAATGATATTATTTTATTAAAAGGGATAATATTGTGATAGAAAAGAAATATATCAAAGTTCTTGCTGTTCTTAGCAATTGTAATATCAATATGAAAGAAAAACAAAATGTTTTAATTTATAAATTATAGTGAAATATAAATTTAATCGATGTGATATAAGGTAAATATAAGAAAATTTTTTTCATTATTTTAAAATGAAATATATTGTATATTCGTAAAAAAAAAAAAAAAAAAAAGAAAACGAATGTGTTAAATTTTGAAAATCGCTGGTAAACGTTCTCGGCATCGATTAGCATTACCTGCGAACTCTAGGAGGTACTACGATACGCATCGCTGTTCTCTGAGAAAACCACGATCCTAACCTCCTGGTTATCTAATCTTTTATAGTACTAAAAGAAGTTCAACTTGGAAACTTGGAATATACATTTTTTTTTTTTTTATTTCTTCTTCATTTTTTTTTTCTTTTCTTTTCTTTGGGTTTCCTAGGGGAGATACGTAATAGCTCATCGCATCTTATCTCTTATGAGAAAAAAAAAAAAAAGAAGGCTAAAATCATGGAAGGAGAAAATGATAAGGGAAAAATCAAGAGAGTAAGCCACAGTTGATACTTTTTTTCGAAAATTAATATCGACACCGTCATAAAATTTGTCTAATGCTTTTAACGCTAATGAAAAACATCATTTCTTATCGAACAGTTCAGAAAGGTTATAATTTTCTACCGGTAACGCGCGTGTGACCTATATAATTAGGTAAATGTACGCACAAATACACACACATATGTAACATATAACGAGTCATTCGTTAAACGTTCCACGAGTAACTCTAAACCACCAAGAGATTCCTATCCCTTTCATCAAGCAATGTCCAAGCAACGTCCAAGCAACGTTCCTCCTAATTCGAAATTCTAATCTAACGATCCGAAACATTTCGATAGGAAGTAGAATTGGAATCTGAAACGAGTGCGCGTTGTTCGATTGGAATAGTCAGGAAAGTTGTCGGATATTTGATCAGCCGTTTTCGCATATTGTCTCTTCTCGATGAAAATAACTTCGTTATAAGTTCGAACAATACATACATACATACATACGTATATACTTATATTGAATTTAAAATTTCGAATGATCAAAATAAATAACGAAAGATTTTACGAATGATTTCTAAAACAAAAGGAAATCGTTTAACTGAAACATAACCTTTGTTATTTTTTTTGTAGATATCGTCGAAGAGAGTGAACCATGCACGATGTGCCACGACTAAACGATCGTTTTAAACGACACATATATAAAAAATAAAAAAAAAAAGAGAGAGAGAAAAAAAGAGAGAAAAAAAAAAGGTAGAACAAACTGCGATCGATCGACGACATAATTTATACTCGTGTTATAGGACTCGTGGGTCCTATTTTTTGCATTACCAGATACCCCTGCTTTTTCTACGAAACCCGACGTTGAATGAATCATAAAAGGAAACGTTGCATGACATTTTAAACGATCCTATATAAAATCTCATTTACCTTCGAAACATTACTGACAATATACATTTTCAAAACAAACAAACAAATAGAAATTCTTTTTAACTAGGAAAAAGCAACAAAAAAGCAAAAAAAAAAAAAAAAAAGAAATTTACACTTTCAAAACTAATATGTATGCATGGCATTTGTATAAAGTATTTTACTACCTTATTATCTAAAGAGATGCTTTTGAAAGTCAAGTTGAATGACGCACAAAGTAGTCCAGTAGAAACGAATTTATCTTAATCCGACTATGAAAGACTTGTAGTGTACCCAACCAACTCAGCTTTTTAACTCGTTCTCTTTCGAGTTTTACAAACCGTCTTATGCTAAATAACAAAATAAGTTACTTTTCCATTTTACAACGACAGGATAAATATAACGCGTTATTGAATCTGAATACTCTCGTTACGTTTGAATGCAAACAAAAATGATTATTAATTTATTAGAAACATCATTAAAATTGTCTAAAGCTATAACATGAGCTCGGTAATACATTAAATATACAATATATTATATATATAACATATATATATATATATATATATATATATATTACTTTTAATTCAATTAACTTCTTCCATTTGAAATTTCGAATCGTATCCGTTCTCATAGTTTTATATATATATATATGTATATAGATATGTTTTATATTGCCCGTAGCATGGAACAGTTCAAATTTTAATTATCATCAACATTAATCGAATTTTATCGTTCTCTTTTTCTCTCTTTCTCTTTCTCATTTGGTTGTTCATTTTTTTTTTCTTTTTTAATCTATTCTTTTTATCTGTTCATGTGTACCAATTCGAAATGATTAACGGCCCATTAATTACAGATTGATATCAAATGATTCAATATCATTTAAACGATATCACCATGTCATTCAAGTATCCAAGTGCGCTTCAAAATGCCAACCTTTTTACTTTTCTACAGTAAATAGTAGAACGATGTGTCGATCCTCTCTCTCTCTCTCTCTCTGTCTCTGTCTCTGTCTCTCTCTATTTTTCTAACGCTTGAAGTACTCGAACGACCTACATAGGTTGATAGTAGATATGTACTACTACTCCTTTTTTTTTGTTCCCATCTCTCTTTTCTCAGATCGAAGAGAATGGGCCGGTCCAATGGCAAAACAGAAACGGAGAAAAAACAAGAGAGAAGGAAAGAGAGAGAAAGACACGCTTTATTATCATGGAAATATTGGATTCTCAAAGGAACCCCACACGCTCGCACCAATTTCTAACAGTTTGCTCACAGTTTTACGTTGTAAACGTGCGAACACCGACGCCTCGAGCAAAACGCTATTGAAAAAGTAAACCAGTTTTATACAATCACCTTTTTTCTTTTTCTTATTCTTATTCTAATTTTTCTTCTTCCTTTTCTTCTCCCATTTCTACTTCATCATCATTTTCTTCTTCTTCTTCTTCTTCTTCTTCTTCTTTTGCTTTCTTTTGTTTTTATTTTTCCTTTCAAGATTGGTACACATGGGAAAATTTGTGTACCACCAAGTCATATTTTATTTTCCAATTTTTAAATATTTTCTTAATATTTTCATGATATAATATTCATGATATATATATAATACATAAATCGTTACACGTGTGTGAATGTGTGTGTGAAAAAATGTGTACGAGCATACATTTTTTCATCCTAATGAACGTGTCGGTAAACAAATGTATTATTCCACGTTGTCTTATCCGATGAATACTTTTTTACTTTTCGATCAAACATAAAAGATGAAGAAAAAAAAAGTAAAGAAATGATATAAAAATTTGTTGTTGTTTACAGTACACTGAAATGATTTAATGTAATATCTTAACCAAAAGCTTTTCTCTCTCTCCAGTATTATCATTCTTCATTTTGAATCGTTTCAAGTATTTCCTACAGACTTTTTTTCTCATTTCACTTTATGTTTCATTGTTTTCTTCTTTTTCTTCTTCTTCTTCTTCTTCTTCTTCTTCATTTTCTCATCCAGGAACATTATCCATTCCTCTATTTACTTGGTATCGTACAGAGTGCTTTTCATTTGCAGAAGGGAGTTAAAAGAAATCCTAACCGTTTACTGAACTCCAACTTTTATTTTCGATTCTTTTTTTCTCTTATCGTAAAATAAAAATCGTCGGGTTGCAGTTGGTACGGGTGTAAGAGGAGTTGGTTGAAGGAGACGGGGGTATAAAAGAGTAAAGGGTTAAAAGCCAATTGCGGATGCTCCAATTACATAGGAGAGAGTAACTTTATCAAATGCTAAAAAAAAAAAATATAAAAGATCGTTTAATATCCAGATCTTTTGATTGGTTTCGATATTTTATCATTTTATCTTTATTTTCATTTTATTATCAAATAAACATTTATCTCGTATCATTCCTTTCTACTTTTCCCATCTATCCATATGTGTACATATAATTATTACCTCATAAATCATTTATATTGAAACATTTTTTATATTGCAAATAAAACTCGTATAAATACCATACGTGACTTTATACTTTTGAAATCATTAAAAAAAATGTCAAAAGAGAAATGAAAAAGAGAAGAATTAATAAACGTGTTCTCTTGTTTACAATAAGTATTTACATGATAACGTTAAATTCTAAATATAATCTCTACTGATTAATAATAATAATAATAATAATAATAATAATAATAATAATACTTTTTGAGTAAGTTAAACGTTTGATTTTTTAATCCAAGTTATTAACTCGAGTTAAATTAAAAAAATATATATCCAGGAGCCTTTAGAAAGCATTTCGGTGAATATCATTAACAAGATAAAACGTAAAAATAAAGTTGTTAATAACGATAGAAACGTAATTACGATCAATGTTTAAATCATATTAAATATGAAATAAATAAATAAATTGTAAATATGTTATTTCTCGAATTTAATATGCATTTAATCAACGATTTATTATAGTATCATATATAAAAATTCGAAAATAAGAAGAAAATAATGTATGTATGTAATATATTGTGAATACGATATTAAGGTCGTATTATTTTTGACTCGGCCTGTATTCGACATCTTCCTGTTATGCCACTCTTGTTCGTCAAGCTAGCAACCTCTCAGGTAATAGCATCGCATCACGTTGAGTGATTTTACACTCTTCCGGCTCCCTTGTCAATATCCTCGATAAATTAAGAACTCGAGATGGAAAAAATGAAGCTTGGGATAGGTAGAATGAAGTGACGAAGATAAAGATAAAGAAAGAAAGAGAGAGAGAGAGAGAAAGACTAATACATTTCTCTTTCATTCTTTGATATTTAAATTTCGAATTGAAAATCCACCGATACGTACTATATGCTATTATTATTATTATTATAATTACGAAATAGATCAAATTTAGTAGAGAGAATATATTCTCGTATCATCAGTTGCGAGATTCTTGTCTATTCTCGTGGATTACCACATTTACATATCCCATAGACAGTATAGAGATGAAATGAAAATGTCCAGTTCGCTAACCGAGAGAATTTGCACTGCAAACATTTTCAGGTAGCGCGCTGTGCAAATACCAAACACGTAAGTATGCCACGTTGGAATATTACACGTCGTTTTAAAATGTTCTCTCTCTCTCTCTCTCTCTCATTCTCTCTTTCTCTTTTTTTCTCTCTTTATTTATTAACGCACACGCGTGCTAACCCATATGATTTATCTACCTTGAAAAACCTCTCTTTTTATCATTGATATCAGACTAGAGAGAAAAAAATAAATGATGCAAATAATCGTGTGATATTTGATCTTAATATTTAATGGAAAATATTTTGTGTTATAATTCATTAACCTGTATAAAGAGAAATATTTATTATATAGGGTGTTTTATTTTCTTAATTATTTTTTATGGTGTTAAACTTTGTAGGAATGTTATAATTTTGGGTCACATTTATTAAAGGAAGATTCATATAATTTATTATTTATTAAATAATTAGTTAATAAACTATTTACTATAGTTTTAATAGTAAACTATTTTACTATAGTTTAACTATAGTTTACTATTTACTATACTAGTTTACTGTTTACTATACTTTACTATACTATATGTAAATAGTAAAATATTAGTAATATATATTTTACAGTATATGTAAAAATAGTACAGTAAACTGTTACAGTTTACGATACAAAACTATAAAAAAAGTTTTAAATAATAAACTATAGTAAAATAGATAATAAATTATTATTATTTAATTTACATTAGACTTCCTGTAAATATAATAAATATACGAATAAAGGCCCAGAATAAAAGAGATAAATAGATAGATTGATAAAGTAGACGTTTTTTTTTATTTCATCATAATGAAATTGAAATACCTGAAAATAAATCGTTTTATTTTTGACTCGTTTTATTTCACGAACTAATTGATTGAATGAAAACTGTCGGGATCATCCTTTCTGATTTTAGAAATCATCTCATTAGTCGTATTACTCGGCAAAATAAAGATCCCAATTTCTGTCAACATATATACTACGATGTCGCCATATTTACCATGAGATGTATCATCATAAAATAAACAGCTTAACTAAATTAGGTACGTAGAATACAACAATGAAGTTTTTTTTTGTATAACAATGATAAATATATTACAAATTTTTATTAACACATTTACGAATTTTTAATATAATTTCTACTCGTTACATGACACAAATTTTATCGAATTCAATTTTTCTCAATTATATCCATCCACCAAAACAAAAACGTATCTTATTCATTATCTTTTATTTTTGAACACATTCTACACTATAGATAACGCGTATTAAACTTTATATTTTATAGTACAAAGCTTTGATTGTTGAAATCCAATAGTGTAAGGTTTGAATATCTAGTTGTTGATCAAACAACATGTCCAGATCAAGTAATCCTCACATCGTTATAGCAAAGTTTTATTCAGAAAATCAAGGGAAATCTCAGAAGTGGTGAAATGGAGGTTCGTCTTGTTAAAAAATCATATTTTGAACATCTAACTTGGGAAATGAAAAAATTAATCAACAAGTTGAAATAGACAATCAGAGTGTATATATACACTTGAGATTTCTCCAACATGGAAAACTATTTTTTAACTCGTTGATTCGTATAGGTTATGTTGAAATGATGAAAACAAGGAGTAATTAAATAAAATAAAAAACGTCCATTTAAAAATAGAAGAATTAATTTGATCGTTAGATATAAAAATCCTTTTTTTTGTTGCTGTGTTTGCGTGTGTATGTATGAATACAATGTAGTCCCACTTATTTGTTGTAATATTAGTGAAACAGTGAACCTGTAGTCTTCAACGTGTCGTACAAGTGTAAAAAGATATGATGATAAAATAATATGATTATAATTGAATATAAAAATAATTATTCGATCGTTAAAATTCATTTTGCTCGCAGCTACAAGGGGTCCTTGTGATGCAAAAATGATTGATCCGTTATTTTTTCTTTCGAAAGATTTGTCTTGGAGATCGACAGGCAAGAGAATCTTGCTCAAGGCTACAAGAGGGGTCTTTGTGATGCAAAAATAGGATGATCCGTTGTTTCTTTCCAAAGATTTATCTTCGAGGTCGTTCGGCAAAAGAATAGGACGAACACTTTCGAAAGCTGGCTCAGCAAAGGGCTAACTAAAGGTAAGGGTGTGGCTTATGGTCGTTTTAGAGAAATTTCGAAAAAATTGAATAAACATTTAAAAATGTGTATGTATGTATTTAAAAATGTAGTCACAGTGATAGAGAATTCTGTGAACGTAAAAGGTTTTACGTGCAATGATGAAAACTTGAAGTGTTATTGATCGTTCAAACAACATTTAAATAATTTAATCAAAATAAAATAATAAAGTTATATAGTATAACTATAGTAGTATATTATACTAGTAGTATACAGTTTATATTGTTTTATTTTTATAATAATAAAGTTATTAAGAGTTATTATTGTGTCATCATCTTGAAAATCATTCTCAACATTTTCTTTCTCTTTTACACGAACTAATTTTTGAATGTTGTTAACGAGAAAAATAAAATAAATAAAATAACTACTAATTCTTATCAAAAAAGAAAAACCAGTGATAACAATAAAGACAAAAAACTTCTGTTTTACATCAGATTTTACACGATTTTCTCAACTCATACCTATTCCATTCTTCTCTTGATCGTTCTTATCGCTTTTCTCGTAATACACGAAATATTTGAATATAATTATACAAAAGATGAAATCAACGTAAGGAAAAATCACCAATTTTGATGGAAACTTTTGACTATGAAGGAAGTTAAAAATATCTACGATAAGAATCATTTTACTAAACACATTGTTACTAGACATGAAAATTATCTACGTATAATTATAACTAAAGAAAAAGAAAGAGAAAGAAAGAATAAATGAGAGGATAAAAAGGGCCAAGACATTTATTTATCATTTAGTTTAGACTTGGCACGCGATTCACGAGAGTATAATATTCTAAAATAAGAGGAAGAGGAAGAGGAAGAAGAAGAAGAAGAAGAAAGAAAATGAGAAAATCAACGCAAACGTAGAAGATGGACGAATGATAAACGTTAGTGTTGAGAAGAAGGATGACGAAGAAAAGAAAAACAGTAATACAAGCATGGCTCTCTATGACCGGTGCGTTTTATGAAAAAAAAAGAAAAAAAAAAGAGAGAAAGAGAGAAAAGATTGTCGAGGAAACCGGAGACAGAAAAAAAAAATGAAAGAGGAAGAAACTAAGGGTGAAAAGCAACGTAGAGAAACCTTGAGAGATCTATAAAAGAGAAAAAGGAATATAAAAAAGTTATAAAAGTAAAAAATAAATAAGAAACACACTTTAGAAAATACGATAACGCGAAAACTAATATAACAGATTTTCTATTCGTAAGTATGTAACCCCCATTGGATGATATAAGAAATAGTGATAGTAAAGTACTATCACCATAAAGTGATATTAAATTTCATAGAGTAGAGCTTTATGAGTATGGAATATAAAGGATACTTTAACGTGATATTTTTATTCCATTTTTTTTTTTTACAACAATGTGATTTTGTATTTTATATTAACAATGTGTAATTATTTTGAAGAAATAAGTAATATATCATTTTAAAAAAAATTGATTAATCCTTTGATTGCTGAATACTTTCACCTAAAATGTTTTATAAGAGAAAGTGGAATAATATATTATATATAATTTTACATTAATATCAACAAACACGTATATACGTCGAACAACCATGCTAGTAAATTTTATCAAACGCATATATGCGTCCATAGTACTCAATGGGTTAATACACAAATTTGAATGATTATACCATAGATACTATTTCGTGTATTTTATTTTCTTTTCTTTTTTTTTTTTTCTTATTTCTTTTCAATAAGAAAAATTTACAATTTTCTTCATTCGATAAAAGAAAAGGAAATGAGGGAGGAAAAAATGTTCTAGAATCGAATCAATGCGTATACCCACCCGTTCAATCGTTATTTCCACTTTCTAGCAATTTTTTTAACATTTCTCCATCGAAAACACTTTCCTCGTTAAAAACCTTTTAATCGAGTTTCCACGCAAGGAGCCATGAAAGAAGTGAAGCCTTTTTCAAGAATGGCGAACCACGAAAGCACAAATCACTCTTTCTCTCTCGCTCTCTCACGAACATACACACACACACACACACACACACACACACACACACACACACACACATACACATTTATAGAAAATCTTTCCAAGAAAAGGCAGATTCACGATGAGTACTTTCAACCTCTTTTTCCTTTTTCTTTGACTTTCATCAATGAAAATGTACTCCGATAGATTTCTCTTAAAGCAAAATTATTCAAAAATACTATTGACAACATTGACAATGACCATCTGTGAACTCCAATTTGTTCTATATTAAAATCCAACCACCGATTGGTCCAAATGAAAATTTGACAATTCATTTCGATGTTTCCTGTGTTATAAATTCGAATATTTATCTCTCCCTTTTCCTTTCTCTTTTCCTTTCTCTCTCTCTCTCTCTCTCTCTCTCTCTCTCTCTCTCTATTGTTATTTCAGTGTTATCTTAAAACACGAACCCTTGTCCTGATAGGCGTCAGAATCGATAGGAACAAACTCGTTCATTCGTATTCCGAACGATATCGACTCTGCTAATCTTTTCGTTCCGATGAAACTCTGACGTAAAACTGAAAAAAAAAACAAACAATAAAATAGTTAAAAGAAGAAAAAAAAAAGGTTAAACAGAAAAAGAAACATAGGATTGACAAAACGAAGAGTAAGAGTCGATCAGGGATGGAGAACGGCACTGTGTTTCGAGTTGTAGACGGAATGAAGGACATATATACATACATAGATCGACGACGTTGCTAGGATTAAAGGATCTCCTTCTCTCTCTCTCTCTCTCTCTCTCTCTTTCTCTCTCTCTCTCTCTCTCTCTCTTTCTCTCTCTCTTTTGTATCTCTCTTTCTAGTAGATACATGAACAGGATGGATCGTTCGATAGGATTAAGAGTAATCGTTCCATGTTTTCTTGATTTTTATTTTTCCTCTTCCATTTCTTCTATATGCGAAATCTCTCAATGTATTTATATACAGGATGTACTAAAAGTTTCTTTACCAAATTAAACATTTAAAAATTATTTAATCATAGTTATTTGTAATGTTAAGCATCGTAAACCTACGCTTTGTCAACAAAGTTTTAACTAAAGATCCAAATTTTCAAATGAAAAAGCATTAGTTTGTAATTGTATTTAATAAAGCAAAAATTAATTGGCAATATTAACTAAATTTATTATTGAAACACCCTTTATATACAAATACGCATATTTAATTATATACACATACAAAAAATATAATATTTGTCGAATTAAATTTTATCCTCTCATAGTTACATATATATATATATATATATATATGATTTTATTATGACGGATTATGGAAATGGAATTAGAAATTTGTATATATAAAGATCTGATAAAATGTATTATGACAAATCCCACGTTCGAAAATCAAAGAACAAAGACACAAAATATGAGTAAACAGTATTGGTTAGATATTTTGATCGGTTAAATAATCGAAGCACTCTACCGATCGATAACGACGTCATTTGTGCAGAAATAATTTTGATTGATCTGCGTTGTTATGGAATTAATTTCGAAACGTGGATCCTCCTCTACAGGCCTCTGTTACGTCATAGTTCACACGGATCGGCATGGTCATTAACTTGCTTTTAGCATGAAAACGTTTTGCTCTAAGCGATTGATTCGATCCAAAGGTAGAGCTACTACTCCTACCTTTGAATGCTTTTCGTTAACTTGGATAAGTGTATTCTCAATTGTCTTCGATATTGAGATTGATTGTCTTTCTTCCTTTTGACTTTATTTCAATATTGTGTTAATTTGTTTACAAAATGTAAAAGGAAATTAATTTTAAATAGAAATTATTTATTTCATATATTATAAATAATATTAATATATAATATATAATATGTAATTATATTAATTATATTATATTAATTATTATAAATATATATATTATTGGGTTGTACTCTTAAAGTTCGTGCCGATTTTGACGAAAGATTGAAATGCAACCCATTTAAGTATTTTTTTTTGATATACATTTATTGAATAATAAATATATATAACTATATATATTAATAATTA
Source organism: Polistes dominula (assembly GCF_049000335.1). Taxonomy (NCBI): domain Eukaryota; kingdom Metazoa; phylum Arthropoda; class Insecta; order Hymenoptera; family Vespidae; genus Polistes; species Polistes dominula. The sequence goes on from NW_028301150.1 coordinate 3,718,935, forward strand.
TATAAATGTATATGTACAGTTATAAAATTAATATAATAATATATATTAATAAAAAATAAATATAAAAAAAAATTATGTATGCATATCACACAAGTTAGAAGTGAAACCTTCAAACAAACAAGTTTCGAGAATAATTTATTATAATATTTTTGTACTTTTAATTTTTTTTTGTACTTGTAATTTGTAATTATTTATTTAATTATTAATTTAAAATATAAAAATGCGCGCCTGTTTGTATGTAACCCTCCAGACACACTTTGAAAATGCTGCTTGCGAGCGCCATCTACTGGGACAGAATTTTTTGCAGACGAAACTGCTTATACACGTTTGTATGACGGGTTGCCTATCTTTCGGGCAGAAAAAAATTCCGCAAGTAACATTTTCAAAGTGTGTCTGGTGGGTTGCATTCATACAGGCGCATATTTTTATAATAATTACAAAGAAAATAAATAATAAAACACTTTAAATAAATGTTTGCAAATCAAATATTTTTATAAATAATGATAACAATTGAACTCTAATATTGTAATTAATTTATGCATATTTTTAGAATAATATTTAATATTTTATATGAAATCAAAATAAACAATCATGTGTGCAGATCACACGTGTTAAAGAAAATATATGTTCTCGTCTATAAGTCAAATTGACCTAAATCTAGTGTTAATAGTCGCTTAGTTTATACACTTCAAAGTTCATCCAAAACCAAATATGACACTAATCTATCTATTCAGTTAATTCATAAATAAATAGATAAATAAATACAATATATTGTATAATCATAATTCCCTATATACATCATTTTACATTACTATTAAATTGAATTATAATACTGTTATACTTTTGACGAAAACAAAAAAAAATTGGCAAAACAATAAGAAGAAAAGACAAGTTAAAAAAGATAAGATAATATTGAGATTGGCGTTAGAATACAAGATACAGGGCCTATCCCCATTGGAATTATTTGAAATTAGAATTTGTAGAGCTGCCTGTGAGTACCGCAGACGCGCCCGGCGGGCGACTAGGGCTTGCCGGAAGGGATGAATGCCAGACGGGAGGGGGTTTGGATGTGAGGTGGATATGGGGGTAACTCGACGAACGAGGGGGGTCCTGGGTTCTGTCTTCGCGGTGGGCTCGATATGTCGTCGCATCGAGGCCGACGCGCTATTGCGATTGACGTACAACCGCAACGTCGACGCCGCAATCACTAAACGCAAAACCGTGGATTGACGTGTGTATATATATATATATATATATATATGTATTTGTGTGTGTGTGCGTGTGAGCACGAGTGATTACATTTGTATACGTATGTGTATATACACGTACGTACATTTGTATGTTCCTGGGTTCGCGTATTTGCCTGTACGTACCTTTCGGTTTCGCTAATACGAAACGGCCCTCGCGCGTTCCGTTAATCTGTTTTGTTTCCCAAATTGCATTCGACGCGGTATGCATTACGGAATCGGCCAAACGAAATTTGACGTGAGTTTAGAGAGAAAGGGAAAGAAAGGGGAGAGAGTAGTAGTTTGATTCTACGAATAATCGATCTCTAATAACGATTCGATTTCACACACGAACGTGTTTTCTTATTCTTTAACTTGAAATAGTTGATACACAATATTAATGAATTATCAAATGATATTATATAATTATATTAAATTAATTAAATCTTTTGAAACTTTTTAATCATTTTATTTGAATATCAATATTTTTTTATCGACATATTATACCATTTCTTCTTTTGATTCTATTTAAATAATAAGATATTTTAGATAAAAGGAAGATCAATTTTTATTCTTTGATGTAAACTCTGTGTATGTGTATGTGTGTGTGTGTGTTTTTCTACATTTTTGTACTCTATCCACAAGTACATTCAGTGATGCGAGATGATTTCCTTGGAAAAATAAAAAGAAGAAAAAAAACGGTTGAAAAAGAGAAAGGCAGGGATTTTATCCGATTTTGAAGATAGAAGGTCTTATCGTTCAGCAGTGAAACCAACACGGATAGAGAAGAGAAGAAAAAGTGCATGTCGAACGGAACTACGATTTTCCGCCATTGAAAAATTTCAAATATTCCAAAAAAGGATGAAAAAGAAAGAGAGAAAAAGAGAGAGAGAACGAGAGTTAGATTTAGTAAAATGAACTTTCTCTCTCTTTTTCGATTTTCTTTCTCTTCATCTTCTTCCTTTCTTTTTCCTTTCTTTTCTTTTCTTTTCTTTTCTTTCTAGGGTCAAGCGAACCATCGAAATCGCCGCTATTCACGTAAGCTGGTTTTCTTTAGGAATGCGAAAGAAACCGATAGGCGAACCCAAAGAATGCAAAGTTAGCCACCAAAGAGAAATGGTTCTCGTGAGAGGCCTTCCGAATATTTGACAACGTGTTTCCCTCGACGATCGTCCGGAAGTGAAAGCACGGCTAGGTACCCAAATGTTAGGTATGCACACACACGGCAAATACAAAGACAAACCAACTTCTCTCTTTTTCCGAGTCAATATTTTATTTACATGCTATTTCAACAAAATCCTATACGGGATATCCTTATAAAATCATTTTATCAATATACATTAGGTCTATCGAAAAATTCTGTCCGTTCAAACAAACATTAGTTCAATTTTTCGTCACTAGGGGTAAGGCCCCATTTCCTAAAATGGAATATACAAATTGCCACCATATTGGCAAGAGTTTAAAGGTAATTCAATTAATTCATTGTTCAAATTATGAATAATTTATTATTTTATTTTATTTTATTTTAAAAATGGACAGAATTTTTTGCTAGACCTAATATATATGAGTGTGTGTGTGTGTATACAACTAATAATTAATATTATAACGAATCTCCTGACAAAATTTAAATTATTATAAATAAGAACATTGGACAGTGATTAATTATTTTTTTACATTTAATGTAATTATTTTTAAAAAACCATTAATTGGTTTTCTATTCCATTGAGGATTGTCAAATATATCGAAAATAGTATATCCACACAAAAAATTAAAAGACCACACTCACAAGACTACTTTTCGTGTAAAAACATCATCTTAGTTAGCACAAAAACCACCAGTGGGCGATAGTAGGTACTTAACGTGATGACGGTACAAACTATCCAAAAACAGTACAATAATATCAAAGAATATAATATTCTATCTACAATCGCCCTAAGATGATTTTTTTACACGAGAAGTGATCTTGCATGATTCTATATACTCTTATATTCTTTAATACATGTGGCTATCTCCTATTGATAATCACAGATTTAAATACGTCGATAATTTATCATCTGATTTTTATCAACCTACGTCGATAAGTAGTTTACTTCATTTACCGACATATGTCGATAAGTAACCGACTTCGTAATAGATACCGTCGATAATAATAATACTACTGAATTTTAATTTTTTAAATGAACACATGAAATATTTTTCATCTATAAAATCTTATTTTTTGAAAACCTTATAAACCTTTGACGCTTTCATTTTTTGACAATCCTAAGTACAACAAATGAACAATATTTTAATGCTTTTCAATTATTTAATTTTTGAAAATCCCATAAAATACATTTAACATTTACACTCACAAATAAATAAAAGAAAAATTATACTTTTCATAAATAATTCATAACAAATAATAACTTAAACGTTCTTGATCAGTTTCAATGGGCTAATATTACAAAAAAAACATTAATGAAAATTAAGTAGGTAAATAATTAAAGATAAGGATAAGATGTTGATAAAGGAAATAAGTGGGTTGACATTCAAGGGAAACAACGATGAGAAAACGACGATACAGTCTCGGAATGAGCATACTAATTGTAAGAGAAGTTATCTTGGTTAGGAAGTCGAAATAATGTCTAGTACGCCGATCTAATTCCTTTAAACACGATAAGGAATTTCGAAACACCTTAAAGAGAGAGAGAGAGAGAGAGAGCAAGAAAGATATGAAGTTAGAGAAAGAGAGAAAGAAAGATAGGGAAGGAAGGATTAACTGAAAGTGGTCGTCTTCAAACAAATGTGTTCTCTCTCTTTCTCTCTCTCTCTCTCTCTCTCTCTCTCTCACTCACTTTAAACGCAAATGTGAGATGAGTTCTAATACAAAATTAGCCAAGTTAAGAGCAAGTAAGGGAAGGATAGTTCATAGACGAGATATCAGACAGAGCTTCCGAAGTTGTTTCATTCTATGAACATAGAGAACACAACGTAAACCTTGTGGCATAGGTTCGCACTTCTACGTTCTCAACATTGTACATCCGTTATGTGAGCTTCAACTTCCAAAGTCACTTATCCTCTTCTCTCTCCTTCCCCCCGTTCCTTCATTCGTGCTCTCTCTTTCTATCTATCTATCTATCTCTATCTCTATCTCTATCTCTATATCTATCTCTCTTTATCGTTCACTCATATATACATTTCTACAAATTTACATTTAGTAAGTAGAATCACAGATTTGGCTTTCAAGCTTATTCGTGTATCACTGTTGACCCATAAAACAATACCAAATGCACCAAATTTCTATCCTTCAAAGGAACTTATGAGAAAACTGACCATTATCAAATTGTTTACCATTTATTAAGAATATCAAACATGATGGATTCGTCATTATGATTATTATCATTGTGCTTATGATAATAATGTTTTCTATAAAATGTAATTAACAACACTTGCTATTCATCGAGTATTTTTAATGTATATTTAAAATTAATACAGAAACAATCTTATCATCATTTATTCACAAATATAATATGTTTAAATGTCCCATAATATGAATTTTCAAAAATTCAATTGTGTTAATTACGAAACTTTTAATTTGTATGATATTCATACCTTTTTTTTTTTATTCTAATTGATTTATTTGATTGAAATTATTTTTTATCTAAAATCTATCTAAATCTTTGTTTTTGTTTTTTTTTTCTTAATATTCCTCGAATGAGACAAAAAAATTACTTATATTTTATTTATTGAAATGGAAAAATAAACTGTCAATTTTTATTAGTCTTTTTTTTTTTGTCTGTTACTATCGTAAAAATATACGTACGAATAAAATAGAATAAAAGATCCAATTTTTGTTTGTTTTGTTATTGTTTTCATCGTACAATTGTAAAGCGATGTTATCTCGTCGATATTATTGCCAAAATTTTATTTATATCTCTCTGTTGCCCATTGTATTCGTGCAAATTTGATTAAAACTCTGGCTACTACTATATATATACTATATATATATATATACATACTATATATCGTGAATTTTATCACAGGCAAGCTTATCCTTCGTGCTGATGTTATATTGCCAGTGAACAAAAATTATAGCCGAGAGCCACGGGGCCGATCGAATTCACAATTGACCGCCGAGTTGAGAAATATCTTGTGTACCTTATGATATCACGATAACTCTAAATTTAATCGAATTTCACGCTTAGTTTGCAATACCTAAGGCAATGTAATAACATTTCGCAAAGATATAGAAAAATAATATGACTTATTTAAGTAATCTCTGATGTTTTCCAGTACTTGATGCCCTGAGCATGAAACTTTTAAACTTCATAATGCTACAAATATAATATACGAATATTCCTTAGATATCTTTTCAGTTATATGTGTCTACACATAAATATCTTCATCAGGTTTAGTTTGGTAATATAAATATTTTCATTTAAAACGTGCATTTATATAAATCACATAACTTAATAATCGATACACGAGTTTTAAATTAAACAAATATAAACTACTTGGATTTTTTTCTTTTTTCAAGTGAAAACTTCTTTAGAATGGGTGTGATTTGAAAAAATGAAATGCGGTGATGTAGTGGAAAAACAAATCCAGAATGTAGTGGGGGAAAGAAACGGCCTTAATACTACGTAAGAAGAGAAAAAGAGACAAACATATCATTATTTATAAATCATCATTATTTATAAAAATATTTAATTTGCAAACATTTATTTAAAATGTTTCATTATTTACATTCTTTGTAATTTTTATAAAAATGCGCGCCTGTATGAATACAACCCTCCAGACACACTTCGAAAATGTTGCTTGCGAGCGCCATCTGTCGGGACGGAATTTTTTCTGCCCGAAATATAGGCAACCCGTCATACATACCTGTATAAACAGTTTTGACTGCAAAAAAATTCCGTCCCAGTAGATGGCGCTCGCAAGCAACATTTTCAAAGTGTGTTTGAAAGGTTGCATACAAACAGGAGCGAATTTTTATATTTTAAATTAATAATTAAATAAATAATTACAAATTAAAAGTATAAATAATATTATAATAATAGTATATAATAAATTATCCTCGAAATTTGTTTTTTTGAAGGTTTCACTTCTAACTTGTGTGATATGCACACATGTTTCTTCTTATTGCTTAGATTAGAGTTCATAAGTTAATAAACGAATTAAGTTTTATAAATTATTATTTACCGTATTCTGTTTATTCTTATCATGTGCTTGTGTGAGTATATCGCAAAAAAAATGATTGTACAAATGAATATAATTTTAAATCAGTTAAAAATTTTTAATTGTTACCGACACACGATAATTACAATAAACTTATTTACTTCACAAACTTCTAGATGGCACTGTATGAAGTTTCTCGTAGTATTAAAGGATCCATATTTTAAAACACTATACTTATGTTAGTGAGCACAAAAAAAATTGATATTCCGTTGTTTAAATACCCAATTGGTTAAATATCCTTTAAGGATTTTTTTAAGTTCTCGTTTAAATCATTACAAACAGTTGTTTGATTAACGTCATATAAAAAATTTATCTAAATTCACGAATGCACAAACCAAAAGTTACCACGTTTAACCTAATGAATATTCCATACGGCAGTATGATTTGAAAATTATTGCACAATTTTTGATAATATAATTATTGTGATTTGATTTGATAAAAATGCAGCCGAAAATTCAGGTTTTATCTAAGATCGTAGAGGTAATATAAAAAAAAAAAAAAAACATATAAATAATATACATATAATTTTCTATGATCAAAAAATAATATTGAAAATCTTAAATTAACAAATTTATTGTATAAAACATATTTAAGAATGATTAATTTATAATATATTATTTCTTTTAGAGATTAAATACTTTAACTACTCAAACTACTGGTCGGTTATATGGAATAACACATAATGATACATTAACAATTATAACATTTAGTATTGATAATGATAGTGATGACGTTTTTAATATTCTATCATTTGAAAGTTTTTTACCTACTAATGTAAATCCTTGTGGATTATTGTATACTGGAGAAATCGAAGAAAACGTTCCTGATCCTGTAAACGTAAGTATAACGTCATTTTATAATAAATGAAAAAGAAATAAAATGGGTAGGTTGAAAAGTTGTAAATCAAATATTTGGTCAAACAAATTTTTGTTTCAAAAGAAAAGTTTTAATTCTTTGTTGAAGCTCAACATTTTTCAACCTACCTTTGTAATTGTTTACTACAAGTATTGTTTTGAAATAATCATAATTTATATTTGAAGAACAAGATTATTCTAAAGTATTCGCCTGATATTAAGAAAATAGAATGGTTTTTTAATAACAATGAAGGATTAGATAAATTACTTAATATCGAGATAATTAATGAAAATCAATTGGAAGAACAATTCGCATACATCAGAATACAATTGGGTATACCAGTAATCAGTGAAAGTAATCAAATGTTGGATACGTTGAAAAAGATTAATGAACATGTAAGTCTTACCTAAATATATTAATTATTATCAAATCTATATATATATATATATTGTTATAAATTATTGATAATTATTATTTCAAAATAATGATACTATTATTGAAATAAGATATCATCTGGAAAAGTAGCATTTTACTTTCCATCCAAGAAAATCTACCTTTTTAATAATGATAAAGATGATAATGTAGAAAATGCAAAACTCAAAGAACTTCTTAACGTTTCGAAGACGAATGATGGATCCATACATAGCATAGTTAGTACAAAATATATTAAAAATCTTATTATATTTTAAATCTATTTAATTTTTTATTAAATAATACTTTTTTTTCATTGCTAGAACGCAATAAATGCAAATGCTTTAATACAAATATCTAAACAAGAATCTTATAATGTATGCGAGCATGCTCCAGTATTACATCAAACAAAACGTAAGTAACATTTCGTTCTTAAAAAACTATAATATTGATAATATTTTATAATCAATTTACAATAAGTTTCATATTTTTTTGGATATATTACAGGTGCATTTGATAGTATAGAATATACATTTAATATTGACAGATTAATTTTAATCGATCGTCGTCCAATTTCTATAGAATTACATAAAGCGTTAATCAAATCTATATGTCAATATGTAAATGTTATAATAGAATTATGGAAATCAAAACCTTCTATCTGCGAAAATTGTAAAATCCCACTGGAGTGGTTTTATTTTAAACCACAAAAACTTGGACATGTATTAACAGTGCCTTATATAAATGGATGGGATGACGATAAAATGAGTAAGATAATTTATTTAAAAAAAAAAAAATACAGACTATCCTGTAATTAATGGTACAAGCGAGCAAAGGATGATTTTATGATTCTAAAAATGTAAAATACAATGTTTTCATATAAAGCTTTGTTTTAAAGAAAAATAAGTTTAAAACATTAACAAATATCTACTCGCTTATACTATGAATTACAGAACACCTTATATATATATAAAAATATAACACAAATCTTTTTTATAGTTCCATGCATAAAACAATTGCACACAACATTGGCATTAGATTTAACAAGACCTTACTTCCGACGTACAAACAGTGTACAGTTTTCTAACGATTTACAAAACAATCATTTGATTATAAATCCTCACGAGTCTATTCCAAGCATTAAAGGTATGTGTCTTTAACTTTGTCTTTATAATCAAAATGTTTATTCTATAAAAAAAATAGAATATTATATTAAATATTAATCTTTTTCATTAAGATGGCAAAACAAGTATTGTATATGGATTATATTCGTATCATCATTATATGCAAAATGATTTTGATGATAATGGATGGGGATGTGCTTATAGATCACTTCAAACTATTGTATCTTGGTATAGGTAAGATATTAAATAATTTTCTATAAAACTTATGATATTATGATGCAAGTTATTAACATATAAACGTTATAGATTACAAGGATATACCAATATTCCAATTCCGTCTCACAAAGAAATACAAAAGTGTCTAGTTGATATAGGTGATAAATCATCTAACTTTATAGGTAGTAAAGAATGGATTGGCTCAACCGAAGTAGGTTTTGTTCTAGAAACTCTTCTTGGAGTTAATATCAGTGTATTATGTGCTACAAATGGAGAAGAAATATCAACTTTTGCTTCAGCTATTGCGAATCATTTCGATACACAAGGAACACCAATTATGATTGGTAAGATTGGTAACAAGTGATCAATTGAATTATTTGAATTTAATTCAAATCTACATTTTTATGTGTTTTGTTTTGTTATTTTCTCATAGGCGGTGGAGTATTAGCTCACACAATTTTAGGAATTAATTATAATGAATCTACCGGAGAAGTTAAATTTTTAATTTTAGATCCACATTATACTGGTCCTGACAAGTTAAGCACTATAATAAACAAAGGATGGTGTGGATGGAAAAGTAAAGATTTTTGGAGAAGAGATTCGTTCTATAACATGTGCCTTCCACAAAGACCTATATGTATATAATTTGAAAATAATCTAATATATATTAAATAAGATATATATATATATATAACAAAATACATTTATTTGAATTATTTCAAAAATATGTTCACTGTATGTATAATCTATATTTATTGTAATTTAAACATTGTAATATAAAACAAAATTTTATATCATATTTAAATTCTATTCTTTCAACTTGACAAAAATATTACATTTTTATGCTAAATGCTAATTCGTGTCATATTGTGTAAAATAATTACGTAAGTTAATAGGATAATATTACACTGTTCATTCAACGTTAATAAATTTGATATATATTTTATTTTACTTTTATCAATTCATTGTTTTTATTTGATAACAATATTATTAATTACCGGTAAGAACTGATTCCTAAGAACGAAAATTATAGATAGTTTAGGTCATTCAAAAATATTTATCATATACCTAAATTACAATTTAATATACATTAAATAACTTCATTATTAAAATGTATATAAATGTATAGATATACACGAAATAAAATGCATTCTATATTCCACCAGATTTTTGTAACAACTGAGCAAACCGGGAAGTAATGAGTAATGAAACATCAATAAATCTGTCCACACAATTATTTAAACATGTTTCTGTCCGACTGTCCAATTTATTTCCTGGTTTATCAACGCATTTATCCCAACACAATTCATTAAACTCATGAATCTAAAATAAATACCATTAGAGATTAGTACAAGCTTATATATGACCTTGTTTTCATTCAAAAAACATGCACATTACTAATTACATAAAATATTAATTGTGAAACTACCATGATGGATCAAATAACCTTTTTTAAACTTTCTAGCAGAATTTTTTACAAGTTATAGTTTTTTATTTTGAATCCAAAATTCTTATTGCACAAATGTTATATTTTTTGCTATAAATATTGTAAATGACTCTGAAGATGAATTATTTGACCAATCTTGGTAGAAATAGGTATACATGAAGCATCACTATGTTTAATATTAATAATATAAGAAAGATAAATATATAATTGGCATTTATATTGTCATTTAAAAATTCAATACTAAATAAAACAATAAATAAAGTATAAAGCAATTAACATTCTAACTACCTGAGCATTAAATCGCGCCGTCTCTTCTTGAATGGTTAAAAATTCTTGTAATTCGGTATCAGTTTTTTTTGGTTTGATATCATCGTCAAGAGGAGTACTGTCAAGAGAACTGTCCATTAAATTTGACATGATTTAAAAATTATTATACGAATCTTTTTTAACAATAATTTTTAATATTTGTTCTCCAACCTCACACGTGTTAACCAACTTCAGGTTTATGCAATACTTCTAACTTCGATAGATATCGATAAGTGAGAAATAAGGGGAAGAATGTTCTCTTCTCTAATTGGTTATATCAAAACCAGTGAAGCCAAATCGCGGAACATTTCTACCCCTTCTCTCGAGCCCAGCACGCCTCGCACACAACAAAATTTACGTGTCGGTGTGTCGGGAAACCGAAAGAAGCCGAAGGAAGCCGAGATAGCTGCGCGACGAGAAGAAATAATACCCCCACCACACGCCGCGGAGAAATACATGGACACAGACACATTGTTTTATACATTGTTTTATACATTGTTTTACACATTGTTCAAATGTGTTGTGTCCATGTATTTCTCCGCGGCGCGTGGTGGGGGTATTATTTCTCCTCTGTCGCGCAGCTATCTCGGCTTCCCTCGGCTTCTTTCGGATTCCGACACACCAATACGTAAATTTTGTTGTGTGCGAGGCGTGCTGAGCTCGAGAGAAGGGGTAGAAATGTTCCGCGATCTGGCTTCACTAATCAAAACATGTTGATTATACTTCATACAAAGATTTAGTTATTATATTATACGAAATTTAAAAAATGTATTATTTTTAATATTTATTTTATATCTTAGTTTTGAATCAAATTATCTATCGCTACATTATTTCAACGCATATATATCACAATAAAAAGTACAACACAAGTGTATATACTTTAAAAATACAAACGAATGAATTATATTTAATACAAATTATTTTTAAATTCAAACTGAACAAATGTTTCAAGCTTGATTTTTTTCGAAAACGAAGCTACGGATAGAAACATTTTATTTTAATTTTTCACAATCTTATGTCAGCTTATATACCAGATGTCCCAGTTAACTCAACCACCACCTTGAATATCTCGCTTATTTTTAATAATAGAAACAAATAGTATTGATAAAAATGTTCTTAGGTGCTTTGAACAAAAAAATATGTAATGGAGTAAGATCAAATAAACTTGGAAGCTCTACTACTTTTTTTAATGTCATCATAAATTAGAATCATACCATTTTTTCTGCTTCACTCAAGAATTCCATCTTTTCACAAAAATAACAAACCTCTCAAGAATCTTATTTATTAATATTCAATAAATTTAATTCATCACTAATAACGTATCCCATTATTTTCAGATTTTCCTCAAGATCACGTCAAAGTCATTTAAGAATTTCTTGTACTTCTTTAACTTTTATTACTACGGCAAAAAGATCGACAATCTGAAATCTTAATAAGTATGGCTTTGAACAAATGTCTGTATTCGGCATTCGCCTTCTAACAACAAACAATTTTTAATAATAATACTTTTCTACTATTTAAAATGAATAGAATTTCCCAAGTGTTGAATATGCTGGGAGACCCGGTATGTGCATGTTATTTGGCCAGATCTTGCATATAATATGATACTATTTATATACATTATTTATTTTGAAAATTTAGGTACACTGGCATAAAATCATTGAATATAATTATAACAAGTTACATTATATCTTAGCTGACCAGAAAAATTCAATATGCATATAGAAGTAAACCAATAAGGATCTGAACAGATATAGAGTATTTTAATTTCTTTGAGCTAAACTGCTATTTGCGGGTGCAACAGACATTTCTCCTCCTTGCGTATTATCACGTTGCGGACTCTATACAAATGAATTTTGTATTAAGTATGTATGTATTGTAGATAATAAAAATAATATTATACTTAAGAAATAAACACGAGAAAGAAGATTATAATTACCTTTACATGAATTTGTTTCTTTAACATAGCAGCTCTCAAAATTAACATACGTGTACGTCTCTGATATTCTTTACCAAAATAAACTGATTTTTCAAATGTTGTACTCCGTTGATCTACATCCTTGGCATATAAAATCTAAAATAATAATAATTAGATAAAAACGATGATGTTTCTCTCATTAATACCTCTTATAATTACCTTGTTATGAGAATCAATACGAGCTTGAATTTGTCCATCGAGAATAAGTTGCATCAATTCATCTTCTAATTCGGGAACTGTTCTATTAAATGCAGTTGCCATTCGTCTCATATCAGCGCTTAGATATGGACTAAAGTACTGGATCAATGCTCTATTACGAATTTGTGTGTATAAAACATTTACATGTGGTGCTATATAAATATCTAGAAGTATATTATCCTTTATCTCATCAAGTAGTTTTAAACAAGACGCATATTTTGATTCATAAAATTTAAAAATAATATCTCTTAGTTGTGGTTCAAGTTCAAGAAATAATTTGAATGAACTACTGAATATAACTTGTTTTTGTAACTCGTGTCTATCAAAAGTAGCCAATGCACAAAGGCCTCCATAAAGTGCTACGTTTCCAGGTGAAAGTAAATCAGGACAGTCGCAATGATCTAATGATGCCTGAAGAAAATGTTTAGCAGCCATTTTATATTGTCTTGTAGCTAATTCAGCTAATCCAGCAGCAACCTTTAATTTAGTTAATATAGTTTGACCACTGTCTTTGCTATGAATATCTGGAAAATCTGGTGTACTTTCGGCCTTGGTTACGTAGCTAAGTACATGTGACCAATTTTGTAAATAAACCGAAACCTTAATTACATTCAAGCACATATTAACAACGTGTTTACCACTGGTACAATAATCTCGTGCTCTGGAATAACATTTTAAAGCATTGACAAGATCGCCACAATCCAAGTAATGATCTCCTAAATCATCATGACCTCTTCTTATGCTTTCTTTAATCGAATTACTTTTATAATTTTTGAGATCTGTATCAAATTTCTCTAATTTTAAAGCAGCCTTTTTAGTACGAGATTCTAGCCACATTTGATCTACTGTTAACATATCTTGAGAAGTTGATTGGGCAGCAATATCAGGTAGTCCAGGTGTACTAGTACATTGGAGAAGCTTTTTATGTAAATTTGTATAAAGATTAACATTATAAGTAGTCATCACATAAGATATTGCCATCTTCAATGCTTCTACTTTTAATACAGGACAATGATCTGCTATGTAGACGAGCCTATATAATCTGGCAAGACCGGTATAACTGTTGGCATAAACTTCCAAATCCTGAAAATAAGTATATAACATAATCAATATTGAATAATTTTATTGATCAATAAATAAATAATTATACAACAAAATTTAGAATACAAAATTATCAAAAATATTAAATTTTCAATTAATCTCGTATCAATGACGGCTATCTTTGTAACGAAAATATAATAATAAAATTTCGAAATAAATTTTTAAGGTTATCTTTATTGTTAGCACATACCAATGTTGGATTTTCAACGATAAAGGGTTCTTCTTCGGCATTATCATTATCTTCTGCCGGAACATCAACTTGCATAGGTTCTACCATGGTTTGTTGAATATTAAACATATCATATGTACTAATTTAAATACAAGAACATCAACATTATATTAATCCACGTAGGTCCGGAAAAATTCTATATGACGTTTCGTAAATAGGTCTTTATGTGAATAGAAAGAATGTGTCTACCTTTCCAATATCTATTGTCTTATTTATCTAGATTTTCAAAAAATTCACATTTATTAACTGTGACTGTAGAATAAACTATAGACTATAGATCTAGAGAAAAATCATATATTATATATAATATATGAAAGAAAATTAGGAATGTAATACATACGGTGAAAGAAGGTAGTAGATTTTATATCTCTCATTAATTTTCTCAAATAGAATTTGTTTTTTTTTTTCAAATACAAAAATAACGATGTAATAAAATAAATATTATTTGCACTCACGAAATGAATAATATGTAAAATAATTATATATAATTATATGATTTGAAATGAAAATGATAGCGTATCGTGCACTAATGCAAGAAAGATCAGTTGCGCTATCTACAGTTACAAATGCTTACTACACGATACTATATTTCAAATCTATTGTACATATTTACATAGAATTATATTAGTAAACTATCAAGGTTAAAATATGAAAATAATTATTGAATTAATTATTATTTTTTCTTCATTTAATTTGATAAATTTTTCTATACAAATTTATTAATTTATATATGTAATTTAAATATTTTGATCGCATAATTTTATAATATATTATAACATAGTCTTTAAAGGGGATAAGATAATTTATATCTTCTATAATAAAATAGTATTTAAAATATTATTTGCAATCCTAGAAGATAACGCATCCATACATACATTGGTTCATACACGCAATAGAAATTTGAATGAATGAAAATATTTATAAAAAAGATAATACAGTGTTTATTCTTGTTAATTTATAAAATAACATTAATTTGACAAAACATTTAATTATAAAATGCAAAGGACGTTTAAATGATCTTAAATATACGATGACTTTCGATATTAAAATAATATTCCTTAGTTGTGTTCCTGTACACCTCGTTAAATACAAAAACAAAATATTTACAAATAAAAATTTATTATTTAAAACGTATATTATTACACTGTAGAGAAAATTGTCCTGAAAATGTTCACATATACAAAGACTTCTGTTTCATAAAAACTTGTCTGCTTACATAATGGTATATAACATTTTGTTTTTGCAATACGTTGTTAAAATGTATACCTAAAAAAGTAGCTTTTTGATATATTATCAAATAATAATTAAACAATTATACGTTCAATGTTCTAACATATAAAACATTTGCGTAAATTAATAAATGTTCAAAACATATATTAAATAAAAAATCAAATTCTTATCTTACACTTTGAAATTTAATAGACAAAGTTTATTAGTTAATGTTCATTAACGTAAATAATAATAAAAAATATGCCAAAGATATTATAAAAGTAATGTAATGTATGTACCCTCTTAGAGAACACTGTAATAAGAAGCATATGACCAAGACGGTCACATGTGAAAAGATAGCACTAACATCTCTTATGAAAGATATACACTGGAACGATAAATTTTCTTTTAGTCCGTTTGTAAACTTTTCTGTTGTGTATCAATAAATTCTTAACCTCAACACGTTCCTCCTGTTTGTTGTTGATACACTTCTATTGTATCTCCTTCTTCCATTTCAAGACTCGTCGGTGTGTCCAACTCATTTATAGGTTGTCCATCGAATCTAAATCTTACAGCCGCTATTGCCAAGCCCTATAAGATAATACAAATATCATTTTATCGTTAAACTATATACATAATACTAAAAAACACAATTAATTATAAATAAAAAAATTTTTAACTTACTACTCGATCACAGTAAGCATTCATTAATTTTCGAAGAGGTGTGTGCTTCTTAATTTTAAACTGAACTACTGCATTGTCCTGGCCTAAAACTTTTAAATTTATATGTTCTGATTCAGTTTTTGTCTCCTGTAAAAGAAAGAGCGGTTGTTCATTAAACTACTTAACCTTATGCCACTGTAAACAGTGACATTTTTGAAGGTTATAAAGCGTTACCTTCTTTTCGTCCGACATGATTACAGTTTTAAAAACAGCGCTAATACTTTTTTCGAAAGATACTATAATTCTTAAACACTTAATAGATAAACTATATTAGATTTATTTAGTATATATCCGATATATTATGAATTTGATAAATATCCCGCTTCTAGCTTTATGGCAATACTCACGACATTTCGATTATACATGAAGTATATTTATCACAGTTGGCAATACTTTTTTTTATTAATGTACTTATAGTTACAAGAACCAATGAGACATCTAGATGACAATTGTGTACTTGCAATATATATCAAATAATTTAAAAAATTAAAATTTCAAATTTCAATCAAATTTAATAGTCAAAATCAATAAAAATATCTTTGAATTTCTTTTTATATATTTTCATTACAAATATTTATATATATATATTTATCATGAATATCTATTTAAAATAGCTAATTTACTTAGGGCAATATTGATGAAACATTAAAACAAAGAAGACCATCGGAAAGCACCGATAGAATGTACACGTGATGCGGACTGACCAATCAGGCGATGATGAAGTGACCAATGAACGTACAGAAGGAATAGAATAATCTGCTTATAAAAAGAAGACAAATTTAGCATCTTTTGCTTATGTTAGTACGCGAAGAAAGTATTTGTTGTATGAATAATTATTGTAAATTTTAAACAATATCATCATTGTAATATAGTGAAACAAGTAGAAAGCTATTAAAAGTAACTAGTTTTATGTGCAAATTTAAGAACTCAAGCAATCTATACTTACATTTCACGTTACTTATCATGAAAATGGACTTTTAAAGCATATGCAAGTATATACATATTTTATATGTTTTTCATATAACAAAGTTTTTATTTCATAATGTGAAAATACAATATAATCTATATCATTCTTTATGTGTGTTTAAAGCATTTCTTAAATTAATTTCTTATCTCATAGATCTTTAATTATTTCTTTTCTAAACAAAAAACAAAAAATAAAAAAGAAGAATCGTCATAAAATGATACAGTCACAACATTCATGCGTATAATAAAGACAATTAATAAGACATTTATCGCATTTATTATCTTTCGATAATTGACTTCCAGAGTCGATATCGAATTCAACTTTCTTATAACTCCTTTGGTTTTCCCAATGTGAATTTTGAAAAGTTGTACTTGCATTTGTTGGTGCAGTATCAATTACATCATAACCTATATTTTGATTTTGTTGCATTGGTGTTGATGAAAGAGTCGGTAACGAAGAGGACGGCATTAGCGACGTAGTAGCCATCGTTGTTTCGTACTGAACTTCACTGGGTTCCTCGTGTTCGGTCCTCTTGATCTCAGCCATTTGCGTTGAATTGTTTGGCGATGATACTCTGATGATATAAATCGAAAATGTATTTTTTTTCATTTATTTTTTCCTTTCTCCTCCTATCTTATTCTCTTTCTCGTGCAATAAAATATAAATAAAAAGATGCATATAAAAAAAGTCTTAATAAACTTACTTGTAGCTGCCGCGTTCAGGAAATATTCTCTTGAGAGACATCTTTGATGTTGGAAAATTGCGGGAAATTTAAAATCTTTTACGGATTCTTTTATTTCAAAAGATTGATTGGATATGATAGAATTAACGTCACTCGAATGACAAATCTTTTCCCTAGAATTCAGAGATACTAACTTTATGTGAAGAATGATACAAATCTTATTAACGATATCTTGATTTTATATGATAACATTACGACAAAAGAAAAACGAATTTAAAAAAAAAACCCAAGCGGCTTCCAGCCAGCGTTTTAACTATTAGTTTCTTTTTTTCTTTTTGTTAGAATATACAATAAAATATTTATTTATCTATGCTTCCTGATAATTTAAACGGGAATAGTATATGAATTGTTGAATATTTCTATTCTTTGACACAAAAAAATGATTTTCTATTTGAATATATTCAAATAAATGAAAGCAATGGATATTAATTAAATTTATTAATATCTAAATAGTTAAAATTATATTATATATAATATATCAATCCATTGATTAATTTTAACAAACTTAATTATTAAAACTTACTATTTTCATTTAACGTAAATTTGTTCCTTTTACTACTAAATACGTTCATAAATGAACATCCAAGCACTAATGGTAAAACGTTAAGGCTTTGCTTATTTTGTGTATGTGTGTGTGTGTGTTATGTGTATCTCTTTACGGTAACACAAATATATTTTATATTTATTGAAAAACAACGTACACATCTAAAGATCGTAATTTCAAAGTGCAGTCACAAAAACGCCATTCGATCATCATTTGTGCGTGTGCGTCTTGAACGAGTATGCATTCATTCGTTTATCTCCTATTTTTTTTTCCTTTTCTTCTTAATGATTGGCGAAATTTACAGAACGTGAGATTACGTGAATAATATTATGATACGGTAAAGTTGATGATGCTAGTGGGTTGATCGATTTAGTACACATCACAAATATAATTCGAAATTGCGTTGCGTAAATAAATGTCTAACGTGTTGTAATAAGTTCATTACACAGAGCACCTTGCGAATAATCTTTTTCCTTTTTCTCTCTTTTTTTTTTTTTTTAATGTACATATTCTTATCTATCGAAATTGAGGCTTGTATAGGCCGTTAGATAGCGGTAAGATAAAATTCTTATCTTTTAAACATTCGTCTATAAGTAGATTTAACAGACGTATCGGTGTTTTTGCGAGTAAATGCTTCGGAGATCAGTCAAGCTATATTTATGCTTCTTCTCTATCAAAGGTTACAAATTTTAAAATGTTAATTTTTAATTTTTTATTTTCTAAAACTCGGTCAATTCTCTTTTTTTTTTTTTTTTTCAAAATTAATGTCATTGATGTGGTAATCCAAGGCGTTAGTTCTCGTATAAAATATTAAATCACATTGAAACAACGTATAATCGTTAAAAAAATTGTCGTCAACGTAGAAACGTCGAATCATCTCGATTTATGACAAATGAATTAGTATAATCAAACTCGTTTCCCTTTTATTATCTCTCCGCAATCCATCATCTTTCTTTAAATGATTATAATTATCTTGAAAATTCTAATTCATCTATTCTCATACAGGACAGATTTAGTTAAAGGCTCATTGTACAGTATCAGATAATATCACTAATATCTCGAGTATGTATTATACTTTTGTAATTTTTCAGGAACTATCGATGCAATGAGTACATGTACATATTTATTAATTTACTTACGTGATCAATTAGGCGTATTGAATGATCTATTTGTCTTTTCATAAAATAAAAACATTTATGATTATTTTTGCAGTGCAAACAATAAAGCCGCTGAACGGTGAGCCCATAACTTTCACCTTCCCTGTATAAATATTTATATATATATATAATAATAATATAATATATATATATTTTTTTGTTCATATATATTATATACACATGTATTATAATAAATGGCATATAATATAATTAATCTCAATTCTCAATGGCCAAGTCAATTGGACTTCTAATAACTTTTTAATTTATATATATATATGAATGTGCGTATATATGTATATATATATATATATATATATATATATATATATATATATATATATATTCACATTTTATATTTTTCTTATGTGATACTACTTTGAATATTCGTATAAACCCTGCTAAAATGGAGCCGTGCAAAATGAGACGGCGTTTCTTTAGTGGCCGTCCGAAGGAAGACATTATGATTCCGCGCGTTTTCCAATTTTTTTTTTATTTGATTTTTATTTTATCTACCATTTTATATTTTTATTCTCATAGTTCCTTCGCGTATTTTCCTTTCCTTTCTCGTTTTTTCTTTTTTTTTTTGTTTTTCTTTTATTCAGTTAAATAAATTTATTAGATAAATAAAAAAAAAAAATCATAAAAAAAGAAAAATAAATTGAAAACAAATCGGTCATAGTTTCTCCTCAACACGGCCACCATATTTATTTGTTTAATTATTTTTCTTTCCTTTCTTATTAATTTTTCTACATCACGAATAAAATTCTCGCCTTTCAAGTTAAACGGCCGTAAATTTTCTCATAGAGAAAATGTGTATTACATTTATGATGTATGTTGCATGTAAGTATTAAATATTTATGTATTTATGCACAACGTATTTTTTTTTTGGTTATGAACAAATAAATAATATCTGTACGCGTTAAAATATTGACTGACTTGTGCTTGTAAATGTTACGGGTAATATATATTATATAATATATATATATATTTTTTATCTCGTTAAGAAACACAAAGATAAATGTAATCAAATATTTTGTAATCACTGAGAATCACGTGGCTATTATTAGTCATCATATTTTCAAAATTTCAACAACTTTTCAATCTCTTATTATCTTTATCTCATACACAAGTAAACAAAAAATGACAATTCTATTGTCTTTTTTTCTCAATTTTTCTTCTTCTTCTTCTTCTTCTTCTTTTTACAATATTATTATATTATAAACAAAATTGTACATCTACGAAAACAAAGATAAATCATTCGAATTGAAAAATGATGTCTTTTTACTTTCCTTTGTAAAGGTTTGAGTTTACTTCTTTAACAACTTCTCATTCTTATTCAATACTACCCATCCAGGAGGTCGCATTTTTTACCACTTTTTTTTTCTGGAATCAACAGCACACGGTTTTTTTTCAAACAAGTCACTCATTCACATTTTACTAACCGTGCCCACGTTGCTAGACTTTTAAATGATCTGTTGGAAACTAGTAATCCAACGTGGCTTGGCCGTTGACATTATACTAATTTCATAATTATTCACTTTATGTATTATCGAATTGTTTTAAAATTCTAATTATGCCATTTTCTTTAGATTTTTTTTTTTTTTTTAATAGAAAATGACATTAACAATTTGTCATATTTTAATTATCATATATAATCATTGAAATTCATTCTAATTTTATCTTCCTCTTTCAATTCTATAGAGAAGATTACTTTAACAATTTATTATATAAATTATAGTCACGCAAATGTTATTAACATTGTTTGTACAATTTAGATGTACGCTTCATCATAGTTCAATAAAAGATGTCTATGTTTATTTGACTATGTGCGTGTGCGTGCAGGTGTGTGTATATTTTTTTTTATCGTTCTTTTATCTTTCTTTCTCATTTAATCTGACGAGAGTTCGAAAGTTTCATATGAATTTTTAAAGAAACAAACATTAGTTACAAGCTTTCTCTTTCTTTCTTTCTCTCTCTCTCTCTCTTTCTCTTTCTCTTTATGTGCAGTAACAGTACAATCTGATCAATGAATTATTATTACTAATAGAAAAATTCTAATAACAAAAACAAACATACATTATTATGTATTATTAAACATGAATTAATAGAAATTATATAACGGTTTTATATTATTATTCGTGACTAGTGACAATGAACGTAACATTTGTAAAAATAATGAAACGTGTAAAAAATAATTTAGCAATCAACTTTTTCTCCCCCTCCCTCTCTTTCTCTCACCCTTCCGTTTTTTCTTCACATACGTATATTACATATATGTATGTATGTATATAAATAACTTGTGCATATCAGCGATAAATGTTTGAACAATATTTTCAACGATAACAACAAAAGATGTTTCATTAACTCTATCAAGATTATTTTAATTAACTAATATAAAAATTATTGTTTGCACAAGAGTTAATGTTTAAACAATTAATTAACCCCTTAAGTAGCACGCTCGAGTTAACTCAAGCGGCGTTGTATTACGTTGAGCCAAAATTGTTCCTTAAGGTGTTAATTATTTATTAATTATAACAAAAATAATAATAATAATAATAATAATAATATTAATTAATAATTAGAACAAAAAAAAGAAACGATACAAGTTTTATCGCTGTTGTTGTCCTTGAACGATATAACGGAATCGTCCGTATCGTAAAAAACGTTTAATATCACTCGTATAGTTTATTTATAAGGTACTATCGAGGAAAGACTGACGGCTAATTTTTCTTTCACCCGTCGGAAAATAATCTAACTAAAGCGCAAATTATTGAAAAAAAAAAAAAAAGAAAATTAAGTAGAGAAAGGAGTAAGCAATTGAAGATTTTTCTTTCTCTTTCTCTTTCTCTTTCTCTTTATCACTTTCTTCATATATATGCAAATATCTTTGATATCAATTGATATTAAATATGATTATTTCCTGACGATTTCAACAAATTTTTGTTTACGTCTTCTATTATCCCTCTTTCTTTATCTTTATTACTTTCTCTTTCTTCTCGAGATTGTATCTATAAATTATACGAATAGAAAATAATAGAAATAATATTTTAACGTACAATCTCCAATTAGTGTAAATACGATGACATTAAAATGACAACGAAACAAGAAGATTGAGTAAAAGTAATAATAATTGTTCTCTTTATCTCAAAAACATCGTATTTAACTAACAAAAAATAAACAACAAGTAATAATTAAGATTTGGTTAACTAAACATTCAGATTAATTATCTGTAATGATGACTAGATAAAAAAAAAAGAAGATTAAAATCGACCGATTAATGCTTCCTTCTTTCATAGCATTTTTTTAAAAGTCGATATACAAGGTTGATGAAAAATTTCCATTGATTTTTCACAACCCTTTCATTTTTCTTCTTCTTCCATTTTTTCTTCCTTCACTTCTTCGTCGATCGACAACATTCGAAAATACAATCCAATTTAAGGACGAGTCGGATGTGTCGAATAAAATCATAATCTCGATGAATTAATCATCTTTTAATTTGTCTTATTCGTTCGACATCAATTGAACGCTATCATCAGCTGATCTGTGAAGTCGACGTACCTCCGAAAAACTTCTTATCGGAGTTGGGTGTAACAGGGAGAAAGTATGCGAGTGACGATCTGAAACAAATGTAAAAAAAAAAAGACAAAAAAAATTGAATTAATTAATATATTAAATGATTATTATTATTTTCTCTTTACAATCTTCGAAAGGTAAGTATTTTTGTATATATAAAAATTATACAGGGTAACAGAAACAAAGTATGAGAGAGAGAGAGAGAGATATATTTTGAGGACTTATAGTGTTCACCATGACGAGTAAAAAATGTTTAATTAATATGGAATTCTAAAATAATTATTTTCAGCTTAAAATTAATAAATTAAAATTATAAATTACCTGAACGGTAAAATTTAATTATAATAAATTTAAAAATAAAATTAACTTTTATTATATTATTTATCATGCTAAATAAATATTTACTACAAATTTGTAATATTAAAATCTTCAAAATAATTTTTATTAATCTTGGTAATAATTAAACATAATAAATAAATGTATTATAAATTACTTTTATTATTATTTTGTATAATACGAAATACAAGTATTTCTCTTATCCCCTTTCTTTCACTTTATCTTTCTTTCTCCCTCTTTAATATTTACAACTTTATAATATTAAAATCTACAAAATAATTTTTATTAATCTTGGTAATAATTAAACATAATAAATAAATGTATTATAAATTACTTTTATTATTATTTCGTATAATTCAAACTAAAAGTATTTTTCTCACCCTTCTCCATTACTTTATCTTTCTCTTTACGTAGACAAAATATCATAAGATAATAACAATTTTCGATAAAAAAAAAAAAAAAAAAATAAAATAAAGAATGTATGATAATGTTCGATAAAAGAAAAACGTTCATATCAGATATGAATCTGAAATTGATAGAAGAAAACGATTAAGAATGGTATATCTTTTTTCGCAAATGGTATCTCGTTCGGAAAAGAGTAAAACCGATCGAAGAAGCAAAGTTTAAAAGGTGGTGAAAAGTCAATGTGGATGAAAATGGAAAGGATATGACCCCAAGATGACATCAAGAACATATATTTACTTAAATACGTATCGACTAATCGTTTATACGGTTTTAAAAATAAATATACAAAAGAACAAGAAAAGAGAGAGAGAGAGAGAAATAGAGATGTAATATTTATTTATATAAAGCAGACAATTAAAAAAAGGAGAGGAACACACACACTTTCGTTTTATTTAAATAATACATAACACAACTATAAACAACGAGAAGGTCACGGATATATCATCTTTTTACGTCATTGTAATAAAATTTTGATGGCATTTCACAAAAACTCGCCCCCGAGTTTTATAATCTGTTTTTAGATAATCCGCATTTAAAGGAGATAATGATTCCAGTGATCGGCCGATAATATCAAAGGGAAGAACTTTTTCCTGCATCGTATGATTAATAAATCATATTTTTGAAACGATGAATCATACTGATATCATACTATCACTATACTTATACGTAAACATACACATACACACATACGAAGAAAAACTTTGTCATATTTTTTTCATAAAAGAATAGAACAACAAAAATAAAGAAATAGAATTTAATAATAAATCGTTATCAGAAACATTTTAAGAAGATTAAATCGAACATTTTTCTATAACCTAAAAAAAAAAAAGAAAAACTCTCTCTTTCTTCTTTATTTTATTTTTGTTAATTTTTTTTTTTTTTTTTTTTTTTTTTTTTAAAGCTCACCTCTTATATCCGTAGAAGGTTCACTCCTCGAAAGCTCTTGCTCGTTTCCCCTATGAGTTCCACAATTTTGATTATGTCGGGAAAAATCAAACGCCGTTGAATGTGGCCAGGAGGCAGGGGGTGGACTACGAACTAGGTGCTCGTGTACTTGGGCCAGGGTCAAAGGGTCCGTGTCGCAAAATTCCTGAAATTTATTTATAAGAGGATCGTGTTATAAATACTTTTAATTACAAAATAAAAAAGTAGTGGAACGTGCAAATGGGATTTCTTTTTTTATATATATATTTTTTTTTTATTATAAACCTCAAACACATAAAGGTTGCTTTTTAACAATACGAACAATTCGTTTATTTTTTGGTTGGTTTGTTTGTTTTCCAATGGAAATAGGAACGTTATCGTAATCACATTTTCAATTATTTATTTCAATAAAAATAGGTCAGTCTATTTTCTCCAGAGATTTCAAGATCACCTTTGTATTTTATACGTCGACGTTCTTTTCAACGATGTCCTATATATATATATATATATATTTATATCTAAATCTTTACAAGTATGTACTTACTTGAGACATAAGATTCGCATCGTCCGATTCTGATTCTCCGATCGATTCGACAAGACTCTCGCGACTGGCCAATACCTGAACACGAGAAAAGATAAAGGTGAGAAGAAGAAAAAACTGCAATAATAAAGGTAACCAAAAATAACAAACTATCATCTATCCTTTTATTATCTTTCTTAATAATTTTTATACTATTACTGTAAAAAGAAACGTAAGATAGGAAAAAAGCAAAAAGCAAAACAAGAAAAGTGATAAAGTTGAAAATAACAAATATATTCACGATTTTATATTATTTTTTCAATATCTTTATAATGTTACTGTTAATGTTACTTGGCATTATTTGGATGTAAATATTTAAATAAAGCAAAGTATAAAAATAAAATGAAAAAAGATAAAAAAAAGTAATGCAATTAAAAATGTAATCAAAAATAACAAACTATCATCTATCCTTTTGTTATCTTTCTTAATAATTTTTATACTATTACTGTTAAAAGAGACGTAAGATAGGGAAAAAACCAAAAAACAAAAAAAAGTAACAAAGTTGAAAATAACAAATATAACCACGATTTTATATTGTTTTTTAAATATCGTTAGTTACTTGGCATTATTTGCATGTTAATACCTAAATAAAAGCAAAGTAAAAAAGTAAAGAAAAAAAAAAAGAAAAAAGATAAAAAAGTAATGAAATTAAAAATAAATCATCCCTCTTTAGAAGTAGAGGGTACTTTTTTTTATTTTATATTGTCCCACACACTATTATTATCAATAATTTAACATAAATTGTATATATCTCATCATGTTTGTTCAATTATTTCCTTATTAATGTAATTTAAATTTTATTTATTATAATTATCATATTGCATAATATTTAAAGATAATTTTTTATATGATAATGAAGAAGTAACATTTGAAGAAAAAATAAAAAGAACATGATCCTTTCAAAATTCTAACCTGAAGATATGGATTGTCTTGACGACTGAGCCTGATTGCCTCCATATCCTGATCGATGTTTCGCGTTCTACCTGGTGTCGAGGTCAAAAAAGAGTGTGACGGTGAGGGCTGACAAGCAACGTCGACGTCGACGGCAGTGACGCTCAAGGTCGACGGAATCCTCGACACGGCATTGTCGTTCTCGTTTCCCCCTCGTCGGCACGTGTTTGCGATAATGGCTAAAGGTACATATATTACATTTCGTATATATGTATTACTAATATATAACCTTATATATATACTTATACATATATATATATATTACATATACGCGTATGTATGCGTTTAGCTGCATTGATTTGGTGCTCCGATAAAACGAAGCACGAAATATCTTTACATAGAACGAACAACTTCTCTCCCTCCCTTGGTCATTATTTGTTATTAATATTTATGTAATGCGAGTTGAAATATGGAACTAGGTAATAGTGGCTCTCTCCATCGTCATTGAATGGATAATTAGAATTCGTTAAATACTTCTTTCAAAACAAAATTCAATTATTCATTATATTCGTTCAATGTAAAGTACATTTTATTATTAATTGTTCTTCTATATGTAATATACATATATATATCTATATATTAGGTCGTTCCAAAAGTTTCTTCTTTATTTTTTAGTAATTTTATGGGCACAATATTTTTTAAATTGAATAATTTAAAGTATAGAAAAAGGTATAATAAATAGAATCGATATTATTTAGTAAAATAACATAAAAAATATTACGCATGCAATATTGTTTAACTTATCATCAAAAAAGGAAAGAAATTTTAGGGACAATCTAATACATATAAAAGGTATTCCATGTAAAATTATATAAATTAATTTTCTTAATGTATATATAAAATTGTTAATTAATTAAGATGCAGAAATGATGGATTTCAGATCGTAATTAAGAGAAGTATATATTGAAAAAATTGTTTTTCTCAATTTATTATCATAAAATGAAATTAATTAAAAATAAATAAATATATCCTTTTTTTTTTCAAAGTATATAGATATAATTATATATAATTTATTAAAGATAATTATATATAATTTATATTATAATTATATTTATATTAATTTATATTAATTATATATATATAATTCCTCTTATTAAATCAATGTCAATAAAAACAAATAATATATTATATAAGTGTAATATTTATATATACTTTTTTCAATTAAAAAATAACCAGATATTTTACTTCATTTGGAAACCTTGTTTGGTAGACTATTTGATATATATATATATATAAATCAGAGGTAAAACATACCAGGTGACTCAATCCTAGGAGAACGTTCCATTTCTTCGTCTTCGTTAATCTTCATCCCTAAGTTGAGTTTTCTTGACTTAAAGAGGTTCGTTAGAAAGGCGGTACCCTTGCGCTTTACACGGTCGTATCGGTGCGCGTTCTCTGCCGACACGTGTATCATAATTTACCTGGAAATTAATAATGTTCCCGAGTATCGATTAATTAGAAACTCGTAGAAGCGTGTTTTATAGGAAAGAGGAAACCTATATTTCTCAAGCTAGACAAAGTGTTACTACTATTATTACTAATCAAAATGAAACTGATGTTTTTCTACTTTGTCCACTTTATTACGAACTTCGATACTTCATTTATTTTCAAATAAAACTATTGTTTCGTTATTATTTTATTGTAATCAATATAATTTGATGAATATAAGTAAATTAATTGCCAATAAATTTGTTATCTAATATATAAATTGTTTATATAATAAAAACAAATAAAAGATCAAGACAATTAGAAATAAAAAAAAATGAAGAAGAAAATAGCTACTCGATTCGAATTTATTAGCAGTTGAGCAGAATAAAAAAAAAAAAAAGCAACCCTTCTGAAGGTCGACACCCGTATCTTTGTCGAGTGGCTGTTACAGTGGAATTAAGTGGCGGTGCTCGTTATGCCGAATGAGAAAGAAAAGTAGGAAAAATGCGAAGATACCGTAAGGACTTAAGTATGTATTATATATATAGAGAGAGAGAGAGATTTCTTTCACAAAAATAAACT
Source organism: Polistes dominula (assembly GCF_049000335.1). Classification (NCBI taxonomy): domain Eukaryota; kingdom Metazoa; phylum Arthropoda; class Insecta; order Hymenoptera; family Vespidae; genus Polistes; species Polistes dominula. The sequence goes on from NW_028301150.1 coordinate 3,747,424, forward strand.
TTTCTATAATTCTCTTTTTATCTTTCCATCTTTTTTTTCGTAATTGAAAAAAATGTTTGTTTCACAAAGCTGAACAAAACCTTATTAAAGATAAACGTAAACACGTGTACCGATAATAATCGATCGATCTTCATTATACAACGTACTTATAAATTTATTTTATATATATATATATATATGCATATATGTAGAAATTTATGTGCATGAATTTATCGACCATAATTGATTAAAAGTCGATTAAAAATGTAGTTTTTTATATATAGAAATATAATCGAATTTTAAATCATTTATAATTTATAACATATATATTTATAATTTGCATATGTCTATATATAAATAAAAAAATTTATATATAAAATAGAAAGAAGAAAAAAAGAATATAATAATAGATCAAATAAATCAATTACAATTCAATCAAATGAATTAATCTCTTGTATTATAATTTGCATGTATCTATATATAAATAAAAAAATTGTACATATATAAAATAAAAATAAGAAAAGAAATATAATAATAGATAAAATATATCAATTAAAATCCAATTAATGAAATTAATTTCTTATTTTTGTTTTCTATCTCTCTTTTTTTTTTCACGTACCTTTATTCACAATTGATTTTCAAAAAAAAAGACTCACGTGTATCGTTATCAATCACGTGTCTCGACTTTTTCATTTTGCGATACGCTAATTAAGTAGCCCGCGTTTCTACCGGTTAAACGTGTTCCATATGTAAACCCTACATATATACACACTTATATAAATATATATATATATATAATTGTCCTTTGTTCAATTCAACTTCAGATAATGGAATTCTAATGATGGTTGTTGGTACGTTGTCCTCGTTTTCATCGTTTTCAAGGTATATAAAAATGTTAATTTTGACCGAAATGTATGATCACGATCCGTTGGGATCGTCTTGCGAACTGTAGCTGCGGAAGGGTGTGCTCCTCCGGCTAGTTTTCGGACATTGCGCAGTTGCAACTGACACATAGAGTACCGGCGAGCCAGGTAAAGTATAGGAGAAGGAAGGTGGTATCAAAAATTGGAATGAAAAAGAAAATAATAGATATATGTGCCCATAATTATGAATGTGGTCTAAGTCAAAATTAAAAAAAAAAAAAAAAAAAACAAATGAGTTTATCAGTTATTACGCATCACACATTATTTTAAACTAAATAAATTCAATGAAATTTGACCACGATATTGTTAAAAATGAATCGTTAGATAATATTTGTTATTTCAATATTATATAGAATTCATATAATGTTCAAATATAAATCTTTAAATATCTCGAAACAAGAGATACATAATTTAGACCACTTTCATAATTATGGGCATATACATATATATATGTAAGCACGTACCTATATCTAAATTTGTGCGAGAGAGAATAAGAAAGATAACATGAATGAAAGAAAGAAAAAGAAAGAGAGAGAATAAGAGAGAGGGTAGGGTGAAGAAATGCAAAATTTGTATATATCTCAAAAGAAAAAGAATAAGTGTGTGTGAGAGAGAGAGAGAGAGAGAGAGAGAGAGAGAGAAAAAGATTGCATGAAAAATGAAAGAGTTGTGGTGGTATATTTGTGATAAGAAAAAAAAAGAATGGAAAAGTAAGATTTATATATGAGATTGAAACAAAAAAAATAGAGAGAGAGAGAGAGAGAGAAAGAAAAATATAAGATTAATGTATATACGTGAGAATAATAGAGAGAATAAAAAAGCACATAAGATTATGCGTATAAGAATTTCTATCTGAGAAAGATATATATATATATACTATATACTATACTTAGTATATTTACTTATAATAGTTATTTAATATATTACTTATAATACTTAGTATAATTACTTAGTATAATTACTTAGTATAATTACTTAGTATATTATAGTATTATTACTATATATACATACTATACTTAGATATATATATATATATATGTGTATGTATGTGAGAGGGAGAGAGATAGAAATAAAAAAAGGAAATTAAGATATTTGATATTTCCGTGAGCAGAAAAAAGAGAGAGAGAAAGAGATAAAAAAGAGATATTAAAAATGTGTACTTATGTATGTGTGTGAGTAAAAAAAAAAAAGAAAAAAAAATCTGTGAGACGTGTATATGTATACACTAATGTTAGAGAGTGAAAGAGGCAAAGATATATATATATATATATATATATATATATAGAGAGAGAGAGAGAGAGGGTGAATATAAGGGTTGGAATGAAGAAAGGTAAGAAGGGTGATACGGTCGGTGCCAAGTGTTTTAGAGTGCCGTGAAGTTGAGACTCTCAAAGGCTTTTTCGGACGTACATATGTATGTATACGTATTATACGTATGTATCTCTTCGTGACCTACATTGTCTACGTTTTCAAGAAACTCAACGACTTCTTATTCTTCGATGATAAGTAACTCTTGGAATACCGTTAAGTCTTATATCTCCTTCTCTATCTCTATTTCTCTCTCTCTCTCTTTCTCTTTTAATATCGAAAACTGTTAAAGATAATTAATCGTTCGAATGTTCGATCTTATTAAACTTTTCAAAATAATATGTTAATTATTTAACGAAACATTCGTGCAAAACTTGTAGATTTGTTTTATTTAACACTAGAACTACCACATTAGTCATTTTGGTATCAAAAATATTTTGATACCAAATATTTTTCATTATTGTACTTATTGTTATTATATTGTTTATAAGATTTCAGAACATGGTGTTCCTTTTGTAAAATAACAATAAGTCAATAAAAATAAAAATATTCTACTTTTATCATGCAAAATTTGTAGATTTGTTTTATTTAACACTAAAACTATCACACTAGTCATTTTGATTGGTTGGTTGATCTTTAATTTGATTTGGTATGAAGAATATTTTGATACTAAATATTCTTCATTATTTTATTTTATAATTTATTTTAATATTATATTTATTATTAATATATTATAATATAGTTATACTATATAGTTTGTTATATTATACTATACAACACAGTTATAATATACGTTTAACGATAAACTTAATATTAATAATATATATATAAATTACTAATAAACTAATAAACGACTAATAATCTGTTATTAATATAATATACAATACAATTATATTATATTAAATATATTATAATATATTAAGTTATTATTTTATAATTGTTATTATATAGTTTTTAAGATCTCAGAACATGGTGTTCCTTTTTTGTAAAATAACAATAAGTCAATAAATATCAAAATATTCTACTTTTACTTCTTTTTTAAAAACCAAAGACAATCATTTTGACTAGTTTTGGTAGAGATAGCTAAGTCTCAACTGTTGGTAATTCTAGTGTTAAATTAATATTAAGTTAATCAATAAATTGTTCATTTTTTTAACAGCTATGAAAATATTTGAACGTTCGAATTTTCGATCGTATTAAACTTTTCAAACTAATATGCTAATTATTTAACGAAACATTCGTACAAAACTTGTAGATTTGTTTTTATTTGAATTAATATTAAGTTTATGAAAAAAATAATTCATTTTTTAACAGCTATGAAAATATTTTCATTTACGATTAGATAAATACAAGAGTTTCTTTTGAAATAGGGTGAACTAAATTTTGTTGGAGTATATAAAACGTGTAATAGATTACATTACAGATATACAGTGATAAATTATCTAAATTAAAATAAAGAAAAAAATGAAATTCATCGAAAAGTTTACTTTGTATTACGTCAATAATTATTAATAGTTAAATACAAAAACTTATTACTTAAAATAAAATATATATTCAAGATTAAGTAGATTATTATGGTAGATTATTATCGAGACTAAGTATTAAAAAAAAAAAAAAAATAAAAAAAAAACAGTTAAATGAAAACAATAAAAATTCTTTTAATTTTTTAATATTAATTATCATTGCGATCTAAATTCGTGAAAAAATCATTCATGCATAAATTCTATCGTAAACACGAAAGGAAAAAATAAAGAGAGAGAGAGAGAGAGAGAGAGAGAGATAGATAGAAAACATTAGAATCTAGAAAAAGGCAAAATACAAATTTGCATGCACGCGTTACAACAACTATTCGGAATGAACACGTCAGATCGATCGTTCTGATCATTTACGAGTCACGTAATCGTTTTAACCCTGTATAATAAAAGAACTTAGAAGTTTCAAACAAAAAGACTAGAGAGAGAATATGTTATTACTCTATCTATATGCAGTTGTTATCAACCCCACCCAGAAAAGAAAAGAAAAAGAAATATAAAAAGAAAACAATCTAAAACAAACTAAACAAAATGAACGATTTATTATTTAAAAAACAAAAAATATATATATATATATAAACACACAAACAAACAAACAAACAAAAAATAAAATCTATTCGAAGAGAATGAAGAAAATTTAAGGAAAGAAAATGAAGATTTAACGAGATAGTTCACAAGTAAGTAATATCCCTGAGTAATTTTCCACGAGCATGCCATTTGATATCGTCCTATCCGAGTTTGCTTATACGATCGATCGAATATACTCGTCCGTTCGAGAAAGCGAGAAAGAAAGAGAGTTAGTCTACACGAGGGAAGAAGCACGTCGAGTCGAGTATTTCAGCCCTCTCGTCACACCTACTACTACAACCAACAGTACTATATTCACATACATAAATACATATACATATAAATATACATAACGACAGAGTCATACACACACAATATATATATATATATATATATATGCATATCACACAAGAAAGAAACACCTACAGCTCCACCACGCGAGTTATTCGAAGAAAGGGTTCACGCACCTGTCGACGATGGTCCATCGTCTTTGCTCACAATTGGACTAATTAATGTTCACCTTTTTACTTTATTTTTTTTTTCTTTTTCTTATTTAAATCTTGATTTAAAATCTTCCGTAGTGTTAGTTTTAATTAGACAACGTTCAAAAAGACAACTTTGAAAAAAAGGAAAAAGTTTGTCTCTGATAAAAAGAAAGACAGAGAGTGAAAGAGAGTGACAGAGTGAGAGAGAGAAAGAGAAAGAAAATAAATCACGATAATAAATATATACAAACTCGTTGTAAACACGAGCAGGAAAATAGAAAAAAATTCATTCGCGTTCTCACGAACGTTCGAATCCGTGACAGTCCGCGAAACGCTCTAGGAGAGAGTCTCCGGGTTTTCTGCTGATCCTCCTTCCTTCCTTTCCTTGAGAGGGAAAGGGGTAGTGGGTGTATGAAGTGCGGACGAAACGCGTTCCGCGCAAGCTCGGCTCCGTGGCGACCCTTCCCTTCCCTTACCTTCCCTTCCTTCGACCGCGCATCTACAAAACCCTCTGTGCGTTTTTCTTATTATCGCATAACTCTTTATTATTATTATTATTATATTATTATTATTATTATTATTATTAATGCGTTTCGCGTGGATGCGTATAATTCACAGCTTAGGAAGACATTTTTCTCTTTTTTGTTTCCTTTTCGTTTTGTTTCATCACTTTTTTCTTCTCTATCTATCTGCTGTTTATTTTCGTGTTAAACAACGATTAAACTTTTAATATATTCTCGAGTATGCGTACACATGAAATTTACAGAATGACGACGGTACATTGTACTCTCGTTGAAAAAGAAATAAAATGCTGCTATTCATATACCTGTGTTTCGTTATTTTTTTTTTTAATGAGTTATGTTTTTGTTGTGTTAACACAATATGTATAAATATATATATATAAACAAGTATTTATGAGTAAGTACTATTTTTCTTTTTTTGTTTTTTTTTCAAAAACTAATTACGTGGTTTTTATCCTATGTATGTGTATCGTATTTTTGTTGTAAAATTATTTATATTATATCAATTAATCGTAAAAGTTAACTAATTTTTGTACACGTAAATACGTAAGTAAATTTTATATGTATTTATGTATGTATGTATACAAATAATAATTAATTATGTATATATGTAATTAATATTGTATGTATTACACACATATAGTATTATATTATATAATATTATATATATATATAAAAATATAATATACATACATACATATATATATATAATACTAAAATTATATATTATATTAATATAATATATAATAGTAATTAATAAAGTAAATAATAAATATATATATAATATATAAGTAATTAATATAATATAATATATAAATATAATATGTATATAATATAATATAAGCATATAATATAAATATAAAATAAAGTATATATAATAAGTAAAGTAAAAGTATATAATAAGTAAGTAAAGTATATAATAAATAAAGTATATAATATAATATTATATTATATATATTCATATACTTACGTAAGTTCGATTAAAATGAACAATTTTTCGTATATACGTATTAAACTTGGGAAGAATTGTTTTAGAGAAATTTTGAAATATACGTTTTCACTTTTCAAAATGTTTAATAGTAAAAAAGATAATATATACAATCTCAGAAAAATTCTTATACATTACATTATTGTAACCGTAGACACTGGTGCGACGAACGAAAGACTCGGTCGTCGAGTAACGAAATAAGCGATTGAATTTTAAATAATTTTTTTTTCTTTTCTTTTCTTTTCTTTCTCTCTCTCTCTCTCTCTTTCTCTATTTCACATTCTTATCGCCGTGCTAAATTCTATTTTTTTCAGCATGTCAATTTATTCAGACGTCGTCAATTTTCGGAATAGTAAAATTTCGTTTATCATAATATATGCTGTTTTTTTTTTTTTTTTTTAAGCTTCTTCCTCTTTTTTTTCTTTTTCTTTTTAAATCTGATAACGTTACGCACAAAATATAAGAGAAAAAATAACATTTTAGCAAGATAAACGATAATTCATGTGTAGCAATTTCGTAAGAAAATTTCAATCTCTTTTCGTTTTTTTTTTTTCACATAACATTATTTTTTTTTCTTTTTTTTTTTTTCATTCGACTTATTTTCTCATTTCTGAATATTATTTTCATCTTCTTGTCAATTTATTAGTAAACACTGTTTGTGTATCTCATGGCCAAACGACTCCCCTTGATCGTTGATCTTGGAATCATATAATATTATTGTATATATATCGAGGATACATATATATCTACATATTTCTCCTCATATTTTTTCTCCCCACACATACATTATTTGTCGTGGAGTTTAAACAAAAAAAAACAAAAACAAAAAATGAACACGTACTATCAGGAAAGTCTTACACTTTTGTCGAGCGAATACAAAAAAAACTACAAATGTTCTTTTTAATCGACAAGTAAATAAAAATGTAGTATACTATTCTTTTTTTAAGTACTTGTCACCATAACGACGACGATGACGACGACGATGACGATGACGATGACGACGAGGGCGTGAGCCATGCTTGAAAATAATTAAATGAACTTTGACTTTAAAAAAAAAAAAACAAATAGAAAAAATTTCAACATTTTACTAACGACGACGATTCTCTACGAAAAGCGCTCGACATAAAGTGCAGTACATATGTATGTATGTATGTATGTATGTATGTATGTATACGGTAGGTATATTGTATATAGGAACACCTCACGAGAGGTTGGCGTGTTTGTTATATTTAACAAAACGAAAAATATATATATATATATTTTTAAAAAGAATTTTTTAAAAATGGAAAAAAAATAAAGAACAAACAAATGTTCTCGATTGTTTTCCTCTTCTACGACACAACACACACTTTGCGAATGTCCTTCGTATAATATCATATATATAATATAACATAATGTAATATAATATATTATAATAATAATAATAATAATAATAATAATAATAATAATAATAATAATATTAATTAAAAAAAAAAAAGAACATATTTTTACGAGCTTCTCGTAAGAAACTATTTAACAATTCTGGAACGAACGTTTTCGTACACCTTTTTTTTTTATCTCAAAATATATCACTAACGATACAACAAAAAGTTCAAATGATGATAATAATAATAATAATAATAATAATAATAATTATATTATTAATAATATAGACGTTTTTTGCTAATACTATCGATATGTAAATCTAGAAAATTTCTACGCTTCCGTATAAATTACAGCGACACCAAGAAACATCGTCTAATAATATTATGCCATAAAAATTAATTCATATTCATTTTTGTTCTCTCTCTCTCTCTCTCTCTCTCTCTCTCTCTCTCAACCTCCCTTTCTCTTTTTCTCATTTTCTAACACTCACTGGTTTTTCCTCACTTTCTCATTTTCTCATTTTCTCACTTTCTCACTCTCTCTCTCTCTCTCTCTCTCTCTCTCTCTCTCTCTCTATAATATATATAATCTATATATTTTTTATATATGTATAATATAAAACACTTTAATAAATCACAGTTACTTAAAAATGTCCGCTTGTCCGCTTTTCTTCTTCATTCCCTTTAAACTACCCTTCAGTTATTTTTAGCCGCGTTACTCAAATCCATCACTTTATTGTTATTACGGAAAGAAAAATAAATAAATAATAATAATAATAAAAGAAAAGAAAAGAAGATGCCCTAGTGGCACAAAATATTGACTAATATTGAATACATGTGTATTTATAATAATATTAAAAAGACATTATATAAATCTCTTTTTAATATTAAATAAACATGTATTCAATATTTGTCAATATTTCGTGCTACTAGGGTGCAAATGAAAATAAAAAAGAAAATAATACATACTTAATACAATGGTGTCTCGTACGAACATATTTCCTTTTTCTTTCTCACTTTCTCCATTTCTCCCTACTCTCTCTCTCTCTCTTTCCAAAAATGTAGATTGCTTTGTAATAATAAAAAAAAAAAACGTGTTGCTCGTATACACACACATGGATGATGGATTTTTTTAATTAGGATGAGAAAAAATAAACGGGGGTGGGGTGGGGTGGATGGGGGGGTAGGAGGAGGACAAAGAAAAAGATAAAGAAGTAATAAAAAAAAGAAATTAAAAAAAAAATACTTCAATCCCTTTCGTTTTTTTTCTTCATGATTCACAAAGAGGAGATGATCTCTAATACGAGTTTTTCCATCATTCCACTCACATTCACTTTCAAACACAACAAACGTCAATCCGTCGTCTCTTTTTGTGTCTTTTAACACTTTTGAGAGATGATGTTTGTGAAATATAAGCACGTGTCTAGTAATAGTAGTAGTAGTAGTAGTAGTAGTAGTAGTAGTAGTAGTAGTAATAGTAGTAGTAGTAGTAATAGCAATAGAAGAGTGTCATATGAATTCACGCGACTACACAATAATGACGACACAACATTAACGTCAAGAAGTTATTTCCGTATTTTTGTGATACTTTTCTTAATCTCATTCTTCAATCTTTCATTTATTAATTCTATTTAACTTTTTAAATCATTTACTCAATCAATTGCATTAATTGTAAACGATAATTAAATTACTTAATTAAAACGCACTTTACACACTTACAATGTTCGATTTGTTTTATTATTAAGATGAAAATCTTTCTCGCATTGTCATCGCACTCTCTTTTTCTTTCTATTTCTATCAATCCGTCTATCTCGAAAATACTGAAAATACTGACTCTACACTCTGAGAAACTTGTGATAACACGTGAGATACATACATATTATATCGTGACCATGATCGATATGATAAAAGATAAGAGAGAACATGCTCGCATTTAACGTCTTTTCACGTGAAAGTGTTGACTTTCCTTTATATTAAAAAAAAAAAAAAAAAAAAAAAAAAAAAAGGGATATTATTAATTCGCCATGAAATATTTACGAGCTAGTAAGTAGCTAATTCAACTTTCTAATTTTACAACGAGCCACAATTCAATTTTAATTTAATTATAATCCTCTAATTTTCAATCTTTTTTTTTTTCTTTCTTACGATATTTTCACTAAATGTTCATGCGTTTATTATGAGTGTTTTGTTTCATTTAATTCAATCATTTTTTTTTTATCACATCTTTTATTTGTCATCTTTAATTATTATCAAAGGTTAAATGATGTATTTCGCTTATTTTCATCTTACACGTAAGACTACAAAAAAAACAAAACTGGTATATATTGATAACGAAAAAAAAATTAAAAATTACAAGAAAAAAAAAAGAAAGAAGAAAGAAAGAAAGAAATCTATCATGTGAAAAAGAACAAATACATTTCAACATATTTTGGTTTGATAAGGACTAGTAAAGGTTTTGATATTTACAAACGTTTAAATATACATGTGTGTATATATATATATATATATATATATATGGTATAGAACATTCGCATTCTTTGATAGACAGTACGAAGGAAGCATCTTGCACTGTAGAATTTTTAAATAAATTCTATAAATGCATTTTGTTTATTAGTGTTGGCTCTTTGAAAGTCTCGAAATCTACTGATCTTATTTTTTTCCTTTGTTTGTTTGTTTTTTTCTTTCTTTCTTTCATTTCATTTTATTTCTTAGTTCAATTTTAACAATAATAACGGCAGTTACGAACAAAATTTTGAACGAAAAAAATATCGATTTTTTTTTTCTTAACGATTATCGATACGGCGAGTAAGAGGAACGCGTAACTGTTTGTTGTCGTTTAATTACGGCAGTGTTGCGGCATGAAACTTAGACAGGGCCTGAACACGTTTACTAGAAAGAGAGGAAATCTCTGAAGTAAGAAATTATATTCTTACTACTGTTCATTGAAAAAGTATTCTTTTTGTTTGTTTATATATTATGTATATATATATATATGTATATGTATATAAATTAAGATATTAAATGTGAAAATCGGTTGTCTCGCATCAAACGATATTTAAGATCATTCTAAGATATTTATATACAAGATAAATAAATTCATTCATCAAAAGCGATAGAATAAAATTGATTTGTTCTAAATGAAAAGATATATAAACTTTCTTAAGATTATATTATTAATATCTTTTCATTGTTTTCTTTATTTTTCTTTTAATTTTACCGGTTGTTGTGTATAAGTCAATAAATAAATTTTTTTTATCATTTTTTACACGTATAACTGTTTCTAATAATAAAGATTATCCCTCACAATGATCTTATTTGTCAAAAATACTATTTAGCGAGAAAACTCTTTAAAAAGATTTCGTTAATAAACAACAAATTAAGCGAGCCAATGGATTTAAATAAACAAAAAAGTACATGGCCGTAAAACGTACTTATTAATAATAAAAAAAAAAAAAAAAAAAGAAATTTCATTTATATTCGTCACAGATTCAAAGATAGATCGGTCACATCAATAATTTTTCACTTAACCGTCGTTGAGTATAACGTAATATACTTTTCTTTTTTTTTTTCATTTGCTATTTTGTGACCAATCTTTACAAGTTATCGAATTTAAGCTTGAGAAAAACAAAATAATATTAAATGCAGTTGATATAGAAAATTCACTGCCATTGTTAAACTTTTCATAATCTAGAAATGCACATACACGTAAATAAACATGATATGTTAAAGAAAAACATAAACGAATTAACTAACAATTTATATAACAAATTTTCTCTCTCCTACACACATCCATCTCGTACCTAACGATGAAAATTCATAGAGGTAGTTATTTATGCCAACTCTTAAAAATCATTTTGTAAATTGATACAAAAAATCATTCCTTAAATCCTTACACTTACTAAAAACAAGATTACATATCCTCTTACAAGATAATATAATAATAATAATAATAATAATAATAATAATAATGAAGTTTCTTTTGTTGTAAACTACATACATAAGAAAATAATGCTGGCAGTGAACTTTTCCTTTACCATTTTCTTTTACAGTTGGTTCACTATAAAACGACGCTTAAATGATAAGCGATCATATGTAATTTTTTTTAGTGCAAACATCGATCGTTAGTAATCGTGTCGCGTTTTAGCGCATTAAACTAAAGTTATTATAATATATAATAAACTTTTTATATATACAAAAATGTACATGTACACGAAGAAAATTCCGAGGCGTGTTGTTCAATATCATCGCAATAATATAATAGATTAGAAAGAGGAACGAGAATGTTCTATTTTTATCTTTTCTTTTGTTTTAGGAGAGAACGTTAACCTCGCGAGGTGAACCACAAACATTGAGGACACTGCTTGTAGAATTTGGAGTTATCTGACTGCGTGCTTCGTTTTGGGCTTGTCTTATAGCTTCCTTATACGGTCCTCGTTTTTTCTTATTGTATCGTGTCTGAAATATAAAAATAGTAGGAAAAAGGAGAAAAATAGTTCTTTGTTCTAAAAACATATAAATTCATAATCTATTTCAAAGTTACAATTGATTTGATCACGTTGGAAGGTAAATCAATACCTTGAAAGTTTCGAGGAAGGGACTCAGTTGATCGCAGGACATGAGAGAACTAGTCGAGGAACCGTACCAAGCTACGTGAGCTTGTGGTCCAGATGACGTACCATCTTCTTTACAGGAAACTGTAATACTTAGAACCTATAAAGATTTTATCCCGTTAACAGATATTAACGAACATACTTTTCTGTCAGATAAATGTTCCGTGTATATGATAACTATGCGCACGCACGCATGTCTGTGTGTAGGAGTGTATATACCTTTCCCGGCCACCAAGGGAAACCATGGATCTTTCCCCATACAACATCCCCAACATCCATCCTCCTGCCATTGGCAGTGAGACAATGAGCCACCGGTGTTGCTGCCAAACGCATGACAAGAGGGTGCGATTGAGGTGGAAAATCCGGGGCAGTTTCTCCAGCGTCCACTTCAGCCTCCTGTTCGCTGAGTTCGTCGCTACTGGCACCCGGGCTTTTACAGCCGGACGAAGCATTGCTCACAGGATAATCGCATCTTGCGTAAGCGTTCGTGTTCAACCTCTTCAAAGAAATCGAGAGTTTCTGTTTCAGGCACTGTTCCTTTATAGCCGTATACGTTTCACCATCCGGTAAAACATTCCAATTTTGTTGACATTCTGTTGTCGTTGTACCAGCAGATTCTACACAGGATTCCCGCTGTTGCTCTTCTTGTTGCAATTGTTGCTGCTGCAGCTGTTGATTCTTGTGTTTACGATCATCCTTGTGTTTCTTCTTATGTTTCACCTTATGCTTACGACGATGATAAAGTAAGGGATCATAGCTGGTATTGTATCTATGAAATAAAAATCTTTTATTACTATCTGAAAAAGATCGTAATATATATATGTACATATACTTTACTTAAACGTACCGTGGAGAACCATTACAAGGCGATCTAGCCGGCGATACAGCACCACTCAACATTTTCCTTCTTGCTTCTTTCTTAGCTTTTTTCAATGCTCTTTTCGCAGCCTTTGCACTGGCGTCTTTTACACCCTGCTTTTGTGGATCTATTTGTTCTTGCCCATCGTCTTCGGCATCTTCGCAATAGTCATAACCATTATCGAAGTTCCGTGGCAATTCCAAAGGATCTCGATCGGTTTCAGCTTGCGCATCGTCCGGATCATCGGTTTCCTGTTCGTATTCCGGGTCCTGAATCTTCGAAGGTATTTTCAATACGGTACCCTCGCCTTGAGCACCAAATGAAATTTTTATAATAGGCGTGGTCCTGGCAGTTCTCGTTGGATCCTCGAACACGGACTCGTCCCAAAGATCTTCCATGGAACCGACCGATCTTTTTTCCTTGGAATTCGACCAATCCTCGGTCTCATAGTTGAATCAGCCGCAGCCAAAGTCTTCTTGTCCTCTTCTTCAGGTATTTTTGCACTCTCCACCGAAGAACTACTCAATCTTCTAGGTGTTGCGAAATAAGCCATCGAAGGATTACTATCGCAATCCGTAGACTCGACTCGATCCTCCGTACGTGTTAAGGTGTTCCTGCTCGAGTCATCAGCCTCGCTGCTGCTACTCCAATAGGTAGATGGTACTCCAGTTGTTAGTTCTTCCTTACCTACAAAATCAGGTCGCGATATCAATTTCTATGAGACGTTCATGAGAGATTGTATCTGGTGTATATGTCTGTGTGTGTTATATTTATTTAATTTCTTTCGAATCTATCGTAAGAGACTCTTTGAGGACTCACCAGGTCCATGCATAGCGTTGCTAATCTCGTTCGGTTGTAATCTTGAAAGTTTTGGTATCAATGAAGAAGTGCCAAGCTTCGATGAGTCAGGACCCGACGAGGATGTTGCTGGTTTCATCACAGTTGTCGTCATCGTCGCCGTTGCGGTCGTTGTCGTCGCTGTCGCCGTCATCGACGTATTCGTATTTTCCGAAAAAAATGTTTTTTGATTCTTTTGCGGTTGCTGACTACAACGTTGACGATCACTTCTTCTCGTAGGTACATTTTGTTGCTGTTGATGAGTTGGTTGCTGCTGCTGTTGCTGTGAATGTTGTTGTTGAGTCTGTTGTTGTTGTTGCTGTTGTTCCTCATCATGCTTTCGTTTTCGACTCACGTCGACGTTCTCGCTGTTCTCGTTACAAATCGATCGACATTTGCTACAAAGAACTTGACGTGGCCTCAACCGGACCGTCGGCCGTGCATTTTTATATCTAGCTGGTGGATTTATACTTCTACGTAGGTCGACCTTAGTAGGACCACTTGCGTTCTTTCTATCTTGGAAATAACTGAACCGTGCCGCGATAGTTGCCAACTTGTCGCCATCAGGATCCGGTACCGGTTCCGGAGGTTGAACACCACAAGGAAGACCCCTAGAAAATTTCAACAAACACCAAGTTTTACTTCGTACTTTTTGTTTGTTCGTTCAATCAATATATTATTCAACATCGTATTTATATATAATCAAGTAAATTATTCATGAAAAAAATAATTCTCATCACTTTCTATTCATAGCAATTAGTCATTTCTTAACATCGTTGTTAATGAAATTATCGATAGAGATAATGAAAGGGATTGTTATTTTTTTCATACAGACATTTTATTGATATTGAAAATGAAAATTATAGAAAATTTATCGATGAGAGAATATAAATAGAAATTATCGATATTGAAAATTTATAATCACGAAAGAGAGATAGATAGAGAGAGATAGGAAAAAAGAGAGATAAATTTTGTAACAAGTTTCTGTTGTACAATACAAGCGGAAGGAATTCCGTTATCGCTTAATCGCCCGTTTCGAAACTCCAATATTGATTTGTGAAATCAGGGTTGGTACCGATGAAGCATCGATAAAACCTTCGTCATTAGCTTTATCCACGAATTAACATCAATAGCAGACATGTGAGTGTGCATTTTTTAAATTAAGCTGTTTTTACACAAGCACATTCGAGTTATTTATTTAACGTTTATGTTTGTACAGGATGATTCAACAAATGAAACATTTTTGTCTCGATATTTGGATCATTAAATTCGAAAAATTTACATCGATGTACGTAATGGTTCAAAAAATCACAATTTTTTTTCCTTTTTTTTTTTTTAAATCAATGTATATCACGTGATAACAAAATTGTTTAAAGTGTCTTACAGTCATCTAATATTTTCTCGATATTGTAAATTCCAATATATCACAGAACATTTCAATTATTATATTATTTAGGATCAATTTGGTATCAATCAATAAATATACACATATGTCACTTTAAAATACTTTATTAACACTAGATATACCAAACCAGTCATTTTGACTGGTCGGACCATTTTAATTCAAAATGTCTACTTCATGTAACATTTGATTTCTGTAAATAATTAAGCGTTTTGTTATTTAAAAATGTCTATAAATCCATTCAACTATAGTAAGTATAGAGTAAATAAAGACTGGAAGTCTTAAAAAACATTTTTTTTATACACCAGTCATTTTGACTAGTGTGGTAGAAATAGGTATATACTGAAAATGGTGGTATATCTAGTGTTAAAATGTAGTCAAACTTTACTATGAAGCATAGAAACTTTTACTTAAAAAGTATTTTTTATGTTATTCGTTCCTAATTTTCCTTTCAAAAGCCAAAATCTGAAATCATAAATGTATTACAATAACTCTGTTAAGAAGATGGTTACTATTGTATTGTCGGTAAGGTTTCGTAATGGTGAAAAACGTCTGCGTAATGCCGAGAATCCGTGTTCGTGAGCCACAAGATTATTGGGCAACATTAGTGAACATGTACACTCCTTCCCCCTCAACACACACACACATGAACATATATAGCCATGTACATATATATATATATATATATATATATATATATATATATATATATTTGTTCAGACAATTTCGTGTGTTTGTAAGTATATATATACACACATATAAATGTGTGTATGTAATAATCATGCACCTATATACAATATATAGTACATGTATATATATACATATACATATAGTAATAGAGACAACCACGACGACGTATTGATTCTAGAAAGCGAACAATGAGCGACAGCCTCAGCTCAGTGTAACCATTAATATTTCGCAGCTTTTCCTCCCCCTGTTCCGGAAATAACTTGTTCGGATAACTAACAATAGGCAAAAGAATTTAGAAAAAAATTCATCAGATATGAAAACGATATGATGCCATTTTTGAGTTTAGGATGAAATAAGGAAAGAAAAACATATGTGTAGGTATATGTATAGATCTGTGGTGTGTGTGTGTGTGTGTGTGTAACATTTCCATCAAGGTACGTCACGTTTCTAGAAAATTACCTAACTTTCCATGATATCTCGAAACACCTACGTATATATATATGTTATCTTATACATTACCCGTATCTGTCGTACACAGCTGATTGTCCCCTCTTTGTCTGTCCGTCTGTCTTTCTGTCTTATCCTCTAATATTACCAATGTTTGTGAACTTACACGGACGTTACACTTACTTGAAAAAGGATACAGAGATATTTCATGCCAAGAAATAAAAACATCCTAACAAAAATGATTAATTTTGTTTTCAAACCCTGGCGCCATGTGTCACGTAATATCATCGTTTAACAAGGAAAAGATGGCGGCGATTCTACTGCAAGTGGCCATCTTTGAATGCCACGAAACATCATGATAATCATCAAATATTAAATTAACAATATTTTATTATAACAATAAAAGACATTAAATATAAACAGTTTTGAAAAAAATGAAAATGATAAGAGTATTTTTGTACTTCCTTAACCCTTTGAGTGTTAAATACTTTTAACTACAATGTTTTGTAGAAACGCGGAATAATTTATTAATAATAAATTATATATTTAATAATTAAAGAGTTTTTCTTTTTGAATATAATTTCATTAATTAATATAAACATTACATTATTTTACATTAATATTAATGCGTTGATAGACCACACTGGTAATTTTTACCAAACGCATGTATGGCGTCCATAGCACTTTAAGGGTTAATGAAAGGTAACGGTTTTCTTTTGACAATTAACTGACCTAATCTTTAAGATAAAAGGATAATCTTTTGCACGATTGCAAGAAAAGAAACGAATGGTTTTCGTTGATTGTTTATATACATGTGGTATAATATCTTAGGTTAGAGAACGTTCTCATTTCCTAGAGCTCCAAGCAACGTTCCAGGGTTGTAAGCCAGTAGAGTATACGTACCGTTGTGAAGAGTAATTAAGGGACGCGCAATTACGGACACTACGTACCGAAATGAGTAATGAGTTTTCAAGCTGGTGTTACGGCTGAGATAGCGTGAAACGAATAGACCGCGAGAACGATATTTTTTTCCTTTCCCGACCTTTTATCCCTTTCTCTTTCTCTTTCTCGTATTTTTTTTCCAGTAAAGTAAGTAATAGGAAAAACAAGTGGAAGGATTTTGTTTTAACTGCACTGTAAAACGATCTTTTTCTTTTCTTTCATTTTTTTTTTTTTTTTTTTAAATAATTTCTTCATCCTTTTTCAAATACCAGAAAAAAAAGGTATTGGTGTTAATAAATAAAAATGAGAGAAGGGACGAAATTTTAGCAATGAAACTTTCACATTTCATAATCCAACGAAGGAAGGTTATCCGGTTAACTGGAGACTCGAATTCAAGGATATTTCTACCATTATAAAGAGGATGTTAAATACAAAAAGTAATTATAAATAGTTTTAGATACTAATTAGGATACTAAGTTAAATATAAGAAGTATTTAATCAATCTAAAAAAATTATTACCCCGTAATATATTGCCGTAATTGAGAGAATAATAAAATAGCTTTGAATACTTGTTAAATCACACGAATATAAAATATGTTTAATCAAATTACAGTATTTATTTAATTACCGTTGGTTATACAAATAATAAAGTAAACATTTTTAAAAACACTCGTAAGAGTTCACTGAATAATCGAATATAAAAATAAAAAAACAAATGTTTATCAAAACCTTCGACAATTATTAAATTATCGATCAATTTTATTTCGTAATTTTTGTAAAATAAAATTCTAAAATAAGTTATATAATTAATATATATATATATATATTAAATAATTATTACAATTAACAATAACGCGTAAACCATAACACAAATTCTGTTCATAACTATAATAATACTGAACGGGCAAGTATTTTTCTTTTTTTTTTTTCATGTCCCCTTAGCGGATTCAAATGAGTATACTCACATCCTTAACAAAAGCTTAAAAAGAATAACCTCGTGTAGGCCTATGTAAAAGAACTCGGAACTTTAGTGAAAGAGGTCGCGATTTCCGTGCAAAATCGTTTCCTTACGCTCGAACGAACTTTAAGCACGACTTAAGTCTTTCGTCGTTCCGGTAAAACGAACTTTTCTCTTTCTCTCCCTCTCTTTTCTATCTTGAAACACTCGAACAGCTGTTGTCTGTTTTCTTGTCCATTTCTGAACTACTACAAAATAACGACTTGAACGAAAAGAACAGAAATGGTCTCCTTCTGTTCGAGCAATTTCAAACTCGTGTCGCAATCATGGACGTTGCAAGAGAAAGATAGAGGGTGAGGGGATTGGGGAGGGGAGGGGGTAGGAGGCTGAAGAGGAAAAGAAGAGTTTTCTTGAGGTTCACCAGGTTTTATGTGTGACCAACACCCTGCTCTTATTTCTTCATATCTAAACGTACATATACACATATCCCCACGAAGCAAGGAACGAAGAGGACATTTTCTTCAGTCCTTCCAAGCTGAACAAAAAGAATACAACATCATCCTCCTCCTCCTCCTCCTCCTCAATGGCATTGCGAATGACGTAGTCGTTCGTTCGTAGCCAAGGAAAACGTATAAAAGCACAACCACAAGGTTGGATGTATTCACGGCAAGCTAAGACGGTGTTGGCGTTGTTGTTGGACGTACAATATTTAATTAGTTACAACGAAATTTATTGTACTTCCTTGTCTCATGAAATAACATATGACTACTACGAACTACAATAACAACATATTTCTTTTTCGAAAAGAAATTAAACGCGGCCTTGTAGGTGATTTTGCTTTTTCACATTCTTAGGTAGAAAAAAAAAAAGAAAAAATATCATCGAGGAATCGATACGTTTCGAAAATGAATATCATCGTGTAATCAAAAAAAAGATATACTATAAACATGATTTATACCATAAGTAATGACTTGTCACGTATATAGCAGGTGGTTTAACGACGTGGTTCAACGGTATTATCTCAATACTCAAGAAACTCATGTTATACGAGACCTTCCAACTAGTAATCGAAAGTAAGTACTTGTTCGTCTTCCTTTACTTTTTTTTCCTTTCCTTTTCTTTTTTTTTTTCTTTCTTCCTCACTTTTCTTCTTTCTATTGGGTTGTCCGGAAAGTTCGTGCCGATTTTTGCTAAGTGGCATAAAGTTTGTTTTTTTTTTTGCTGAAAAACCTGAGAAGTTGTGAAAAGATGAAATTTTGAAGATACCCATAAAGATGGAGAAAGGTTTGTGAAACATAATGTTACTTATATATAATTTATATTAACACATTCGCAACCGCTGGCGTGAATTCACGTCTTTTCAAGTTCTATTCCTAATTACCGCTGACGTGAAATTCACGTCATTTTAAATATGAAAAATTTAATATAAATCAATGTTTATAATATTTAAATAATTCATAATTTTTGTCGTTACTCAATATTAAAAAAGGAAAAAATATGCCCGTCGCGTATGTGTTGATTATATAAATGATTATATATATATATATTTTTTCTATATTTATTAAATTATATATAAAAATTTAAATATCCGTTGCGTTTCAATCTTTCCCATTAAAATCGGCACGAACTTTCCGGACAACCCAATAGAATATATGTATTTATATATATAGTATACTATTACCAGGCAATGTAACAACTGTCCAACAAAAGAAGAATTTTCGTGATATATCCGCCCTTTTCGTGAAGGAAAAATGATATTAGGACGATCGACGTATCTATCCCACGTAAGAAAAAAAAACCTAACGTTCCTTTTTGTCTACCCTACCTTTTTTATTTCTTTCTCTATCTCTCTCTCTCTCTCTTTCTCAGTATTCATCTATAGATATATATAATATACTCATGAGAGTTACCTAGCGGTTTATTCCACGAACAAAAATGAGTCGATATTCGAGCGATGATATTATAGGAAACACACATGAGACATCTCGGAACGTAAAAACATTCTCGTCGACTGTGGTTGATAATGAAATTATTCGAAATATATCCTAACAAAATAAACCAATCTATCTTATCGTTGATTGATAAATTTAGATAAAGATGATACAATTCATATCTCTAATTTCCTATCGAAAAAATATATCATGAAAATGTGATATCGAGAGAAATATCATTATGATTAGATTTAAATGAACTTTAATCACGTCGAGTTTATAAATCGATAAATGTTGCTTTTTTTTCTTTGTTAACTTAATTTTTATTTGTTCTTTTGCAAGTAATCCACTTTTATGAAGAACCCTTTCCTTCTTTTAAAACCTCGACAAGTTATATCTTTCAACCTGCATAGATACAATACGAGTGATAACTTTTACACGATGGATACAATTTTCGAAAAAAAAAAAAAAAAAAAAAAAGTAAAATGAAAATGTACAAAGTGAAACAACCAAGTGTGCAAGTAATTATCGACCAAGATAAGAAACATGAAACGTGATAAAATTCGACAAAGTTTAAAAGCCAACGATTAGGTATAACGAAGGCGTTACAATAATCGTTGCACGATATTGTAATATTTTGTTCTTCTTCAAAAATAGCAAAGTATTGTTTTTTATTGACAAGCCTATGTGATACCTGGTCTTGTCTTGTCTAGTCTAGTCTGGTTTGGTCTGATCTGGTCTGGTCGCGTCTGACCTGGCCTGGCCTGGCCTGGTCGTCGAACTCGTATTTTCCATAGTCAGACTGATCCACGATAGCTTTGCTGTGAATTTATCGATTTTCCGAGTACATACTCGTGATACACATACGTGTGTGTTAATTCAAAGGTCGTCGTGACTAACGTTTGTTCTGAAACTTCAATCATTGGCTATTTTTTAAAACTCGAGAATATACCTTTGAAACATTACCAAATGTACAAATAACGTTTTATTAAGTTAACCCTATTTTAATATTTGCTTTTATTTCGATAACGATTCCTAATTGAACTAGTCAAACACTTGACACATGAATTGTGACATTTAACATGATGTACAATGTATTTTACATTATATGTAAGTTTTTTATATTAAAATTGAAATCATGACCGTTCAAATAAAACCCATGCCTCAAAAAATAATCAAAGACTGAAGTTTGAAACTGTATAGTGAGAAAAGAGATTCAATATCTTTTTCATATTAAATACACATGTATTCAATATTTTTCAATATTTTGTGCTACTAGGGATATTCTTTACTCAATGAACACAATTTTGACTTCAAAGGGAAAAAGATTGAAAATTCTTGATTGTATTTTTCTTAAAGTTCAATCCTAAAATCCTTATTTTCATTACATCTTTTATAGGTCGGTCAGAAAAGCGTACACATATCTAATAATACGATGTATATCCTTTCCTTGATCTATACTAGTCTCCCTATTCATCTATTCATCTATCTATCTATCTATCCTTCTTACACATTCAATGTATCATCATGCGAATAAACGTATGTATGAGTGTAAGTAAATATGTTTATGTATACATGCAAATATATTTTATATAATATGTGTAAGTGTGTACACATATGTTTTATACATGTAATATGTGAACGTATGAATACGTGTATGTATTACTCGTATATGCAAGAAAATTCAGATATATGTATGTAACATGTAGATGTGTGAAAAGAGAAGAGTCATTAGGACAGAAGGTGTATGTTACATCGATCAGGGAAAGCCATGTGAATGCCAAAATAATGTAACAGCCCGCATGGCCTTCGTGATATGGTCGGCGACAATATGGAGCCACCGCCCATACATATGTGATTTACCTATAGAAATCGTTTCAGACCCTTGCCCTAACTCGACCCTTTAAATTGTTGTTCACTAACGTACACGTAATGTAAGGATTTATATGTAATATATTTTTCATACAATTCTGTTGCTTTCATTTTATTTCAATTATTTTGGAATATATAATTTTATTTCTTCATCACATATGTACGTGTGATTTAATATATTATTTTCTTTTATTTCTGTTTAATTATGTATGATAATTTTCATTATAAATTAATTTCAATATATATATATATATTTAATTTTATTCAAATTATATATTTAAATATATAATTTTATTTCTTCATCACACATGTGTGTGTGATTTAATATATTATTTAATTTACATATTATTTTCTTTAATTTCTATTTAATTATGTGTGATAATTTTCATTGTAAATTCATTTTTATTATTTATATTATTAATTCATATTTACATATATATATTATATATATCATATAATTCATATAATATTAAATTTATAATATTTATAAATATATAATTTATATAATATTTAAAATATATTATAATTATTATTTAATATTGTAATATTCTATATGTAAATAATTTTAATAACGAAACAATAATTTCATATTTGCTATTTTGGCAAATATATGGTTGCCACACACAAATATAAATATAAATAAATATAATAAAATAATAAAATATAAATATAATAATTAATAAATATAATATTAATAAAAATATATTATAAATAATCTAATAAATATAAAAATATATATATATTTTTTCTATTTATAAAATAAATATTATAGTTTATACTTCATAAAAGGAATTTTCTCATATAGCCGATTTCTCTTTTCCCCACCCCTCTTTTATTTTCCCTTCCCATTCATTCCCTTCCACTTTCTTGGGATCAATTTCTGAATCGGATTTCCACTTTTATTTCTTTTCTTTTTTTTTTCATCGTATATGCTAGCTACGAAAATTCAATTTACCCTTTGATAAGCCAAGAAGACGATTCAGAATTCGCTCAGAGTAATTCGGGCCGGTTTATTTGCGGCTGTGTCTGAAACGACGAACTGACGATATCTCTCGTCCTATTTTTCTTTTCTTTCCTATTTTCTCTCTCTCTCTCTCTTTTTTTCTTCATTAAGTTGTACAGAATGAAAATACAATGATAACGTTAACTTATTCAACGAATAAGTTTTTTCTTAACATCGTAAATTACTTTTTTCAAAAACTTCGTTCCTTCTGTCTTACTTTCTCAAAAATTAAACAATTTTCTTCAATAAACTTAAAAGAATTTTCTCGTACAATTAAAATACTTTTCTCTTGCCAACATTTTCATATTTTATTAATCGATAATTGTATTGATTCCTTGCGTAATTACGTAAGACCTACAAAAAGCCAACTATCTTTAAAATGGCGGCCACTTTGGCGACAAAAAGGAAAAAGATTCTGCCCCTAATGTTATATAACTCGATAGTGAAAAAGGCAAGCAATGTTTCATTCTCATTCG
This sequence comes from Polistes dominula, assembly GCF_049000335.1. NCBI lineage: Eukaryota > Metazoa > Arthropoda > Insecta > Hymenoptera > Vespidae > Polistes > Polistes dominula. The sequence continues at coordinate 3,771,118 of NW_028301150.1, forward strand.
ATTCGAATCTTAGTTTTACGTCGTGAAGATGAAAAAAAAAAAAACATAAAAACAAAAAAATGATCCAAAGGACACAGTTTAACCAAAAGTACGGGCATAAGAATTGAGATAGGAGTCATTGAGGTTAACAAGCTTGAATTAAGAATCCAACGATGATACATACATTTAAATATGGAAAGAATCATCTCATTCATCTTTGTGCTATTTCTACGTGTAAAATATATTTGTTCTATTTTATACAAACGAATTATTTTTGGATTTGAATAATACGTACAATTTGTGAACAATTATATTTTTATCGCGTGACACATATGAAACATACATTATATGTATCAATATAAGTAAAATATTAAAAATTGATATTTTTATTTGTGTCATCTGATAAGATAAGTATCTTTAATATAACAAAATAAAATAAAAAGATAATTAATCGCGTTATTATCTAATTTTTTTTGTTTATCGTAAATGTTACATCGTGTGTCTGGTTTCTGTTAACATTTAATGTTATGATAATATTCACAATTTAAATAAATCATTAATGAGACGGCATTGATCACGGTTACGCTTTATAATATCACGAGTAACTATCGTGAAAATAATATCTCTTTCTTTCTTATTCTTATATCTTTTTCTATCTCTTTTTATTTAATACTTGTTGTTTTGTAAGATAATGATTGTTACCAAGAAGCTTATATAATTTTGATAGAGTTAACAATAATTAAAAAAAAAACAACTTCAACATATTTCGTTTGTATCAAAATGAGTGATTTAATATACAGGGTGTTCACATAGATTTACTAGTTCAGCGTTTATCTCGTAAATGGTAGATATTTGAAAAAAATGACATTGCAGAAATTGATACTGTTTTTTTTTATAAGCAATGTAATGACGCATATAATTTATTTTTATACATAAGATTTCAAGATTGTGTTATCAATTATACTACACCAGACATTAGTACCAGACGAAATTGTACTTGGAAATTTGTTGTTACTCTTTTCGAATGTGGATTTTCAGTATTCCATAGATGGATATTATGGTGATTAGGAGTCATATTATTATTAAAATTCGATTCATCAGTCGAAAGTATTTTTTTATAGAAATTGCAGTAGTTTCATTTTTTACCTTGAATGAGTCTCAAGGTCATGATATGGTACATCGTTAAATTCGTTTTGATACGCGCTTTCACGTGATATAAAAAAAAAACATACAACAATCCCACTTAAAAAACTGAAGGTCAACTTCATTTCTCAAAAAATAATACAAATATAAAAAAATTATATGCGTCATTACATTGCTTATAAAAAAAACAGTATCAATTTCTGCAATTTCATTTTTTTTTTTTTCAAATATCTACCATTTAAGAGATAAACGCTGAACTAGTAAATCTATGTGAACATCCTGTATTTATAATTTTAAAATTAAATATGAACAAATTTTATAGGAATTTTGAGACCCACCCAAATGTTTTTACAGTTCATCAATCATCAATTGAGAAACCTTGGATTGAATTATTAGATTGTGTCTACATAGATTATAAACTGTATATATTATCATAATCTATGATAATTTGATCTATAATTTGATTATAAACGTATATCGAGATAAATATTTATAAAGAAATACATAAGTAGAAAAAAAATTATGTAAAAGATAAGATTACGAGAATGAATATTTATAATTGGTAATTAAAATAGTTCTCGAAAATTTCTTCAATAAACATTTAGCCATACAAAACTTTTTAATTTATGCTTGAAGAAATATACAAAAAAAAAAAAAGATGACTTTTTAAAAAATTATAAACAAAAAATCTGTGTCTCGGTATACGTCGTAAAAAAATATCCAGTCCCAAAACATCTCTAACAAAATGACTTAATTATTTTCTTTTCTTCATTCGAATAAATGCAAATGCAAATGACCTTTAATTCCTTGCAATGTTAATCTATACAAGTGATAAAAATGAACTAGATAAAAAGAATTATACATAAAACAAAAAAAAAGAAGCAGATATAAAACTCGAACTCAAATCATGTGTACATAAACAGGCATCAGTTAGCTATTAAGACAACTTGACTTTCACCTTAGAGACGTGCTATGCGTTCGGACAATATCGGAGAAGATCGACGGCAACAACCGAATCTAATAATAATAATAATATTAAATAAAAATAATAATGATAAAAGTAAGTATTACATAACTTGTCAAACTATTACTGAAGTCATAACTCTCGCAGATTGATATAAAATTCTCTCCTTTTTTATTTCTTCTATTTTTTGTTTCCTCCTACCTCCTTCCTCCTCTTATAATCTTGACTTCTATTTGTGACCATTCGATATGTACAATTTATGATTCACACCGAGTCGTATGTTGTAATTTTGTTATACCATTAAAAAGATACTCGATTAAACATCGAAATTTAACTTATGTGTAAAGACAGTTGTTAATGTTTTATGTTCATCCACGGAAATACTTTAAGTAAGTTGATCTCTTTTGGGGGAGAAGAAGAAGCCTTCATACGATGCTTTCTACTAACATTGTTACTATAGAATGAAGGAAAGAAAAAAAAAAGAAAAGAAAGAGAGAAATAGAAGAGAAAGAGAAATTGCGGGGTAGGAATGGAAACATGACGCGTACGACGTATCAAGATGGCCGACGAGATATACTTTAATGGTATCTCTAAAAGGATCACAATTTCAAGATGAAAGTTAATTAAATGAGTCTAATATAATATTAAACATTAAATAAAATTCTATGATAATAAGAAAAAGAAGAAAAAAAAATAATGAAAATTAGTATTTTCTTTTTTTTTTGTATATTACTGTACCTTGATTTTCATTCATTTATTATAAGAATTGTTATTTTCAAAATGGCTTCAATCTTAATATTATCAATTAAAAAGAAAAACCGTGAAAGTGCATCCTCCAATTGTTCTACAAAGCAATCAAGAATTCTCTTTCATTCATTTTGAGAAGACCGTGAAAATGAAAAGGGAACGATAAAATATTCTACAATCGTTTTTCTTACTAGACTATTAGAAATGATACACACACCCCGTAGTGTTGTAACTCAGCAAGCTGTTACATTGTAACTTACTTTATGATTTCGTGCTACGCGCTATGCTTTTGATATTATAGAAGTTAAGCATGCAAACGATTACATAGAAATCTGAGTACAAAGAACGAATAACGTTCAACTATACAAGCATTTCAACGAAACTACTTTGCACACACACAAATATAATACATTGAAAAAGAAACGTGGATCTTTGTACCGATATTTACAAATTTGACCGTAAAAATCTATTCCTGTGTTCTTTTCTTTATATTTATATTCTTTTATTGTATTTTTATATATACTTTTGAGATCCAACGTTAACAAATTCCACGTTTCTTATTCGTCACGAAATACAATTAACCCTTTGATTACACCAAAGTTATTTCTGCATAGCGTAACAACATCTGATACTTTTGTAGTATTATGCAAATTATTGGCTTTTCTCCTACTGAAGTTATATTTACAATTAAAATATATACAATGAATATAACAAATGAATATACAACAGGATTAAAACTGTTAAGTGTTGTCACGATTATATGCATATCAAGATACTATTCTACGTTCAAATAGAATTTTTGTTCATTCCTACAGAATTTTTTATCGAATGTTTATAGTGACAATTCTAGTAATAATCAAGTTAAAAGAATATACAAAATAATTTTTATATATCTCTTATTCCCACTTGTGTCCTTTTTTTCTCTCTCTCTCTCTCACTCTCTCTCTATTTCTATCTTCATCTCTAACCTAAGGACAAAAAGAATGAAAGAAAGAGACACGACTTATTGATCGATGTCCTGAATTTACGAGGCTTTATTTTCAGTGACGATAGCACACTAATATTAAAAGTTAATGGCTATAGTATCTCAAAGAATAATAACGACGTATATACTCTAACCAATGGTATAGAAAAACTATGACAAATGACGACGAATATAGATTGACCTATGTGTTTGAAAGAAACTATCAGATGTTTGTTTCTTTGTATAATTGAAGAATAATTATTTCAAACTTGCGCGTTGTATATATATATATTTTTTTTTCTTAAACCTTTTTTTATTTACAATTGACAAAATTACTGATCGTGGAAAGAAAAATTTACCTTGATTTTAATTGGTCGATCATAAAATGAAATTAGGAAAAAAAATAAATAAGACGATGGGACTATTTTTCTAAATATCTTCTATTTTGAAATTATATATATATATATTGGAATAAATTGTATTCATGTAAAAATTAATTTTTCTTTTAATGATAATTAAATCTTAAAATAAGAAAACCATTTAAAATGGTACACCCTATAGACACCATCAAACATTAAATATTTGATCGATGTGAACGTCTTCTTCTCATTCGCGAAATAATGGATATGAAATGTGAAATACATCTAGTATGTACGAGAAAGTAACAGGTTCCATCTTAGCTCATGCTTAGCGAAGAACATTTCAAATCTCTTCTTAGGATGATTTTACCGACAAAACGGGGTGTTATAATATAAATCATGATTTTCGTTGGAACGGACATCCTTAAGCGAGCGTAGAACGATGACACGTCTGGTTAAAATAATACGAGAGAAAATTCCAAAAGAGAGAAGAGAGAGAGAGAGAGAGAGAGAGAGAGAAGAAGGGGAAACTAAAACGTTGTTTGAGCAAATTCCTTATCTCTGGTTTATCATCTAAACGAGATTTCACTCGTCACTGGTAGTATTACTACATCCTTAATTGCGAATCCAAACGAATAATTATCGTCCTACGTCTTCTCAAATTTGACGATAATTTATATATTTCAACAAGTATACTGACTAAACTAGAATGTTAAATTCAGATCAATAGAAACAAAACCGTATAAATACTTAATGAAATTATAAACTAAAATTAGTTCAATTGGTGCGAATGTCGAACAGTTCAAATAATAAAATAATACTAAAATAATATTATTACATAACCCCCTTTGTAGTTGTATTTATCTTAACCTGTTAACCGAGAAATTCCCTTTTTTAATTACGTACCTTTTTTTTATTATTTATTTATTATTTATGCTTAAAATAAATGAAAAGATTATGAATTATATATTTTTTCGTTTATTTATATATAAAGTACAAAGGTTTGTATCTTTAGCTTTAAAGCAATACATTTGACGTATTTATACGTCCCACCTGGTTAACAGGTTATCTGATAAACTGTTTTAAATTATTTTATTTTGAATGATACAATAGATACATTGATTTAGATAAATTGATTTTAATTATACTATTATTATTATTATTATTGACACTAGATATACCACCATTTTCAGTATACCTATTTCTACCATACTAGTCAAAATGACTGGTGTATAAAAAAAATGTTTTTTAAGGCTTCCAGTCTTTATTTACTCTTAAAAAATAACAAAAAATGTTGAACAATAATAATTTCAATAGATAAATGGATTTATAGACATTTTTAAATAACAAAACGCTTAATTATTTACAGAAATCAAATGTTACATGAAGTAGACATTTTGAATTAAAATGGCCCGAACAATCAAAATGACTGGTCTGATATATCTAGTGTTAAATATTTTGTAATCGTGTTATTAACTTGCATGTAAAATGTTTGTCCCTTGTCCTTAGATTGTTTGAATGTGATGAAATGTTATTGAAAAATATTAGTAAAATCGATGATTTTATTGGAAAAAGATGATATTTGTCTAAAAACATAACAATGGCTATTAGTCAATGATCAATGATCGAAGCAACAGAAGAACTCAAGTTGCAAATAGGGCACGATTTATTGTGAGACTAGCTTTGCTAGTATGATTCTCAATGTGGTGGACGGTTAACTTTGCGGACAATGTGCGTCAGCCGGTCGACTTACGTATAATTAATTGAACGACGTTACCCCCGTTGCCTATGTCGGATCCCTTAGCCTCAGAGATATATATGCTCTTCTTCAACGATCGATACCACCGTATCTAATTCAATTTTCATTTCAAACTGACTTCTGCTCCTCTTTTTTTCTTCCGCATTTTTTATTCAATTTTTCATTAAAAAAAAAAAAAAAAAAAAATCATTCTTTCATTTATAAATTAACAAACCAAAATATTCAAAGATACTCTTCATTCATTTTCTAGTTAATCTCTGACTTTGTGTGCGTGTATTGGGTGAGTGTGTGTGTGTGTGTGTGTGTGTGTGTGTGTGTGTGTGTGTGTGTGTGTGTGTGTGTGTGTGTTGGGTGGATGTAACGGGTGTCTCTGTACGTGTACGAAGCAATCGATCGTTAAAATGGCAGAAAAATGAAGTTGTTCGTTTCTCACAGTGGTTTATCGAACGAAACGATAAGAGCTCGAACACGCGGAACGCTTTTGCAACTTCTTTCTCGTTTTTCTACCTTGCCGGAACTTGCCACGAACAACGTTGCTTCGTTTCTTTCTATTCTACGCTTGAGAACAATGGAGTTCGACGTTTCACGAACGATTCTCTCTTTCTTTCCGTCTCTCTCTCTCTCTCTCTCTCTCTCTCTCTCTCTCTCTCTCTCTTTCTCTCTGTCTCTGTCTTTTCTTCTCTGTGTGAAAATCAAGAACAACGAGAGTCATTAATTATTGTTCATTAAATTTGTTTCTTGTTTTTTATTCTTTTTCTTCTACTTGTAAAAAATTTCCATTTTTAAAAAGAGAAAGTAATTGAAATTTTATACACCTCATCTTAAAAATAATAAAATGGTGTTGTTTTTTTTATATAATGATTTCTTTTGTTTTTGTTTACTTACATTAAATATAAAAATTTATCGATCATTCCGAGTAAAACATAAATCAAATAGAGAGTTAAATGAATGATTCTTATTGCCTATTAAAATTATCTTCGCTCATAATTCGCATATCTCCGGCTTTCGTAAACGTCCGTTTTGAAAATCGATAATGACGATCCCTTCTTTACCGGAGCAAAGAAACTCGCGAAAACCGGTTCCTTGTCATATAATATTTCATAGAGATCGTTAAAACGATCCGAAAGAATTCTTCTTCGTGAAATCTTCTGATGGGAAAAGACCTGTCGGAATAACTTATATTTATTGACTTCTCATTTTAAATTGTTGACGGAAATGCAATGCAATGATGTGCGGACATTGTTTTTTTTCTCGTTTTATTTTTCCCGAACTAAAAAACGAAAATTAAAAACTCTCTAAAACCGTAAACAAGATAACAACGGATTGTTGTGTAACGTTAGATTACGAATCAAAACCGATGAATTTTGGTAAAAAAAAAAAAAAGAACAACTACTCGATAAATTGTATATACAAAAAGATCAATCAAAAACATGTAACAAAACAAAACAAAAAAACAAGCAAAATGCAAATAATCATCGATCGACATGAAACGACGATTTTCCATGTCCTTTTTTGTGTATGTACATATTTATACATAATTTAGTATTGTATAAATCAATCCTATGAATCTATTATCCCCTTTATTACTAATTGTATTAACCACGAGGAGTAAGCAAATTTTTACGAACGATTAAGAATAATTGGAAATAACATCGTGTTCAAGAACTATTTTACATTTCAAAATATTATGACTTTATAATTACGATCAAAAGATATTAGATGAATGGATTAGTCTAATAAATGAAGTCTTTGAAGAATAATTATTATGTTGTTTATTTTGATAGAATTATATTTGAAATATCAAAGAGAAAAAAGGTGATAAAAAAAAAATATAATAAGTACAATGAATAATAAAACTCGAGTAATTTTCTTCTTAACCAATTTACCCCCTAATTACCAGTATCGCGTGTGAATAAATATTTGCACGAGTTCAAAAAAAAAAAAAAACAACGATGTAATCGTCATTTAAACGACACAATCAAAAGCCTAAGAAATAATAATTCAGTTTCTTTCATCCTTATTTCAAGAATAATCTTTTGCAAGAAACTTCCTCAACAAAGTTGCCAAAAGGTTACAACGAACAAAAAAGAGAAAGACAGAAAAAGAAAAAGAAGTGTGTGTGAGAGAGAGAGAAAGATAGAACAAATCGTTACTTTCTTTATCGATCGGCCACTCGTTTACGACATAGTACGAAATAAAAGTAAAAGAAAGAAAAAAGGAATAGGAGGAGGAGGAAGAAAAGAAGTGGAAGGAAGGAAGGAAGGAAGGAAGAGATGTAGGGCTTGAAAAAAGCAAGCTTTTCCAGCGTCTCGTAAAGCTCTGCGTGACGTTTAACGCGATGCATCCAGGCCAAGAGAGAGAGAGAGAAAAAAAAAAGGAAAAGGAAGGATAGATAGAGAAATAAAATAAAAAAAAAGAAAGAGACAGAGAATGTACGATCAACTCGTAACATTTATCTTGCAACCGATAGAAATGCACGCGACTTTTTATCTTTATTTTTTATTTTACCTTACAATTGTATCATTCAAAATCAGTGATTACTTCAAAACGAGATTGCTGAAGAATATAGTAAAAATAAATTGGACAGAAATTAGAAAAAAAAATAAACAAAATAAAAGGGAATCCATGCTTTGGTTGATCATCAAACGAAATAACGACTTATGTGAGTGGACTGTTATATAGACGGCTGTGAGACAGAGAGACCGGAAGAAGAGACCTAACATATCACACACACGGTGGGCCCTAACAAAGGGCATCTTTTTGAGGTGATTCACCTCTGACAACAACGACGACGACGACGACGACGACGACGACGATGATGATAATGAAGACGAAGAAAAAGAAACGATGACAGGGAATTTGTCGTCTACACATTGATAGCATTGATGTATCATCGTTGAAACGACTTCAATCGTTGATCGATATCAGGATTCAGACGACTCTTCAGCTTTTAAAGGAAATGGATGGTTCAGAGAAAGGGAAAGAAAGAGAGAATGATGTGAAGTGTAGAACAGGAAGGAAGCGACGGCCGTCGCTTGATGACCATCGACCAAAACCTTTTTGTTTTTTGGTTACAATCAGATGGTCAATTTTTCTGTTTTCTATATCAACTGACAAATTAATTATTGTTAATGTTATTACTTTCATTTATAATAATAATTTAGAAAAAAAAAAGAAAGAAAGAAGGAAAGAGAGAAAGGGAAAGCACATGTATATATTATATTATAGAGAAAGACAGAAAAAAGAGAAAGGGAGAGAGAGAAAAACAAAGAGTAGAGTAAAGCAAACAACGTGTACAATTGTTAGAGAGAGATAGATAGAGGGATGCTGCGAGCACGAGGTGCACACGTCGTGCCAGTTGACACGCGTAAAAACAGCACACACACACACACACACACACACACACACTAATACAAACATAGGTGTTTTTAAAATATAAAAAAACAAAAAAAAAAGAATAGAACACAAATAATCAAATTTACTCATTGATTTGGATATATACAGAGTATGACACAAAGAAAGAAGAGAGTATTATATATTATACACGTACGCGCACGTATACATATATACACATATACACATGGCCACGCGCACGTACACACACGTATACATGTACGTACCTCTTGGTAGCGTCGAGGAGCGCACCCTGGAAACACTTGGCACCATGAACGAAGGACACGACGAGGATGTCCGTTAGGGCGGACTCGACGGTGACGAGGATCTTGTCGCCCCTGGCGAGCACCGCCACCGTGTCCGCCACCACCGTCGCCGCCATCTTGACTCGAGTTAGAAATTATTGCTACTACTTCTCGCGATCGTCGCTCTCAGGCCCGTCTTCTCTCTCTCTCTCTCTTTCTTTCTTGTTCGTTCGTTCGTCTATATATCTCACTCACTCCCTCGTGCGCTCGCAAGCTCGCTCGCTCCCTCTCACTCGCTCCCTCTCTTTCTCTCTCTTTCTCTCACTCTCACATTCACTCACTCACTCTTTCTCTTTCTCTTTCTCTCTCTCTCTCTCTCTCTCTCTCGAATAGACGATGACGCGAGGAGCGGCTCGGGCTGCCTCGCTCGCCTCCGTGTCTATGGAGGCCATGGCTCGACGAAAGACACACCGCGCGCGCTATACACCGATGGCCGCCACCGTTACGAGCTTACTCAGTAGTGGGGAGGTAATGCCGAGTAGTGGGGAGAACTCAACGAGCACCGACTGACGCGCCACGCCGTGTACAGCTGGCCGCCGACAGTGCCGTCAGCTTACCCCCACTATACCCACTCTACTCACTGCCATAGCATCTTTTCTCCGGACCCTGTTCATATTTTCATTTTTATTTTCTTTTTTCAATTTTTTATCAAATAAATAATAAGGAAGTTCATTTTCAAATTATAATGTCTATTAACATTATTCGAACATATTTTCTTTCTTTCTTTTTAGAAAAACATTCTAGCTTCTATCTTCGATCTATTTCTCTTTTTTTCTAATATATTGTATTTTTTGAAATGCATTAACCTTTCTTACTATATAAATATACTTAATAATCACTTTGATATACATATGTATATATACCTCTAAAATATTTATACATTGAATAAATAAATCTATCTCTACGTTTATCGAAATGTAGTAATGAACTTTTCATTCCTAAGTTTTCTTTTTGAACGACTCTAATTGACACTTGGACGATAACAGAGACTTTTTTGCAAATACAAAATGTATATGCACATAGGTATGCGTTTACGTAGAACTATGTTTCCCTTGCTCGTCGATAAAAATATTCTTGCGCAGCCTCCCCGTTTGAGTTATTACGTAAGTTTCCTTCCCTTCTTGCGAGAATACAAAATATTTGCTATATGATTGTATAAAAAAAAAAATTAAACAAATTAGAAAACAAAAAGCCAAGAAAAAAAGGAAGAAAAAATAATAAAATAAATGAAATGAAAAGTGTTAAATTCGTTGTGATGAGGGAGCTTTCGTGCGAACATTAAAGCGAAAGTCCAGGAGAGTCGCGTGACAATGACAACGATGGATGGAAGTAATGTATTGTATGACTATAAGCAGCGGTTACGCTCAAGGAATCTGTGAACTGTACCGCCAATGTTACAACAACCAGAACCAGAATTAGAAAGAAGAGAGAGAACTCTTGCCACAAGGATAATATTTAATCTATATAAACCTATATCCCCTTGACACCCTATCCTTCGTTTATCTACTATGAATATTTCGGATATCTCAAATACTCAAGAAAGCTTGCTTCGAATACTCGAATTTGATGAAAACAAATATTCACATAATCAAATACATTGAATAAAATAATAACAACAATGATAATAAAAAATATTTTCTATGAATTAAATCATGAGTGATCAATTAAATCAAATAATAAACTTATTGTTTCTTTTAAAGAAACAATCCGATAATTCGAATCTCACATACATAATTGTAAAACTAATTTATTATTTTAATGACGACCAAATAAAGTAAAAAAAGAGAATTGAGAAAGATACGTGAGAAAGATTTACACAATCAATTGTATTTATCGACATAAATAACGACATACCAGATCCCCCTTAAGGACTCAATAGATATAGCCAGTTATTACGTTCCTGTACTGACAGCATGTGTTAGGGCCGTATTAACTAATACGATTACCCCGAGTATTAGAAAAATTTACTCATCACAAATAAGACAACCGATCGAAAGAGGGTCTTTGAGTATCCCAAAATTAGCTTTATTTTATTCGAGATTCTTTCTTTTATCCTACCATTCGTAACTTTTTAAAGGAAATGTTTTCTACTAAAAGACATGGTCGAATCAAATACTTTAAAGTAAGATTTACTTTCACACGATATTCTCTCTCTTTCTCACTCATTCTTGATGGACAGCTCATACACGCTATCTAAAAGCATTCTTTTCTTTTGTTAAATATATATATATACATATATATATATATATATATATATATATATATATATATATATATATATACATGTATCTATGTATATAGTATATACAACGGAGACAATCTGAAAGAACGAGACCCTGCTCCCTATACAGAAAAGAATTCTACTTACAAGATTTGTTCTACCATCAGGGTCGTCTATCAGGGATCAACCAGACGTTAACTATTCTAACCTTAAAAAATGCTGCTAATTGAACGAACGAAATATTGATCTTTTGTAACGAATACATCGGTATAATTAAATTGTTCAATTAGTAAGTACTGTTCGAATTTTCGTCTTATGTCCAAATAAAGTAGATACCACTTTGTATGAAAAAAAATTCCGAAATTATTCGATCAATTTAAATACTACAATGTTGTTACATCAAAATACTATTTATTTTAATTATTATTGTTAGTTTATCGAGATATAAAATACTGCAAATATCGACACATTATTTATTGACCAATGCAATAGAACTAAAAGTGGTAACGAGTTAATCGATCGATCGTTTCTCTCACTCTTTTTTTCTCTCTTTACATATTTCTATCTCTATCTATCTCTTTGAACGTTGAGTATTTTCGAATTTTCGTCGTTTAGTCGTCTGGCGTTTCAACTACTTTTGTGGCTTGACCTATACATCGATTACATTAATAATTTAATAATCTCTTCGAAAACGAATAATAATACATAAATGATTAAAAAAAAATAATACTGATCACCTAAAGTTAGAAAAACTATATAATTCTTTTTTCGTAGATATTCGCTAAACATATGAGTGTGTGTGTGTGTGAACCTCGAGAACGTAAAGGAGGTCGAGTTCTACTTTTACATACAAGCATATATTCACATAAATATATATATATATATATAAATGCCACGGATGACATCGTGCTAGAATATACAACCGTGTGTTTTGCGGTACACCTGAAAAGATTTCGAACAAAAGCGAATGAGTGTACGTACGGCTCGAAACAAAGGAACGTTCTCTAATATATATATATGAGAATGCGATGGTGTGATGAAATTCGGCGTATTTTTCGTATTCTATATTTTGGAAATGGCCCTGTATATGTTTACTATCTACGCATGTTTTTCTAAATATTTTTCATATAAATTTTCTAAAATAAGTTTAATTGTATAAGATTGAATACAAATAAAAGAAATTTAAAAAGTTACGTAACATTTAAGTCATGCGCTGTATTTTTGAAAAATTTGTTTCATTTTATTAACAATAAATTGTCATTTCAAATCGACAATTTGTATGTCTAATATAACATGATTTAAATGAAGCTTTTAATACGATTATAATAAACTTTCTCTACTATTTTTTCTTCCTCGGAATTTTCAAGGTCATCTTTCAATTTCATTATAAAAATCTGTAATTTTTTTTGTTTTACTTCATTTTCAGCGAACATTAAGATGAATTCGATAAATATTCGATATAATCGAAAGAATTTTATATTTACGATTACATTTCGTACGCGAGGAATAATTGCGTATTACGGTGTTACACGATTTCAAAGTTGTTGATAAAATATTATTAGTCGTCATTGATATGATCTTTCACATTCTACTAGTAAACAATTTTTTTTTTTTACATTTGTTTCAATGGAAACAAATAAAATGATATAAAAAAAATTCCAACAATATATCGAGATACTTGAAAGAGAATATTAGATGCATGCTTAAGTTGAATGCGAAAGTTATCTATCAATGCAGATGATATAGTATAGAAAGAGTTGAGCAGACATTTATTAGCTGTTTACGCAAGTGTATTGCAGCTGATGAGAATACTATTTTGAATATTTATTGTATTAATTAACAATAAAATATAAATTATTCTTTTCATATTTCAACGATTTACAATCAAATAGAGAATAAATTCTATCCTTCTATAGAATTAATTTTTTCTTATATTATAATGATATTATAATTTGTACTATAAATACTATTATATAATCTTAACACAGTCATTTTGACTGGTCGGGCCATTTTAATTCAAATTGTCTACTTCACGTAACATTTGATTTCTGTAAATAATTAAGCGTTTTGTTATTTAAAAATGTCTATAAATCCATTTATCTATTGAAATTATTATTGTTCAATATTTTTTGTTATTTTTTAAGAGTAAATAAAGACTGAAAGCCTTAAAAAGCATTTTTTCTTGTACACCAGTCATTTTGACTAGTGTGGTAAAAATAAGTATACTGAAAATGGTGGCATATCTAGTATTAAACATAATAGTTTTATCATTAGTATATAATATCATTATATACTGTATAAGAAAATAGTATACATATAGAAAGATATGTAGATTAGTATTATGATATAAATTTATTATAGCTATTAAGCGCACATTCAAATCATTTTTTTATTGTATTTACAAAAAAAAGTGGATTATAGCGAATGAAATAAATTATTACGCGATGATACTTATAAATCTTAAGCTTATAAACGTCGTTAATATTTCCAAGATTTTCCTATCTCTCTCTCTCTCTCTCTCTCTCTATTTTTTTGTTTTCACGGACGTCATAATTTTGCGATTGGATGCATATGTAACATTTGAATAAATGCGTTATCCGAACGAATCCTCTACTACGATAGTGCCAATAACTTTGCGCAACTCCGAGAAATGCGCGTTCATATCGAGCGTTTTCGGTACCCTAGAGTATAACAAGAATGGCAGTTTCGATTAGGTTCACACATATATGTACATATATATATATACATATATATATATTGATAGATTTAAGTATTTGTACAGTAGGAATTTATTTCAGTATTCATACTATACGATATTTAAGTTCCAAACACACACACATACATACGTATACAAACATATATACATGCATATATACGTACTGCGCTACGTATCATGAGAATTTATTTTCTAAAAGTAGAAATTTCAACATTTGCATTTGTTTAAAGAGAACATTGTTCTTGCCATCTTTGAATTAAAAAAATAAAGAAGATAATGAGAGCGCTTATCCTAACAATAAACTAGTTTTATTCAAAGGATTTAACGAATACATATGTAATATATATATATAATATATGAACTACGTTGGTTAATAAGAAGTATGTAATATAAATTTAAATCAAACAATAATATAACAATATTTAGATAATACTAAAAATAAATAATAAATAAATATTAAAAATAGTATTTTTAATAGTTAAAATAAGTTTAAATATAATTTTGCATAGTTTGGCATAATGGTAGACATATTGAATCGTTCAAAAGAATATCTGTATGTGTGTATTCAGGAAAAAATATTTTAGTAAAAATGATTTTTAAAATATTTGTTTATTTATTTAAATTCTGAGTTATTGAAAATCTGTCTCCGTTTTTATATTTTCCGATAAAACTCATTAATCAAATGAAATGTGTCAAATATATATGTAAGTAATACGTAAGTATTTAATTTCATTTTTTAAAATGATTATTTAATTTGATCACCATTAGTTGATAATAAATAACACGTCGATGCTTTGTCATTGTATATTTCAAATATGTATTATTTAATGATTAAAAGTAGATATGATTTCTTATTAGAAAACTTCATATCTTTACAAGTATCTCTTAACGCGTCAAGAACTTTAATTACGTCCTTTTGCACGACTCATAAATTTATCTCTTTCTTTAATTCTTTATCTTTCTACTAGTTAATGATTAAACAAAAAAATATTTTAATATGCGCATGCGCACAAAATACACGCATACAAATATCAAGAATAGATGAAGATGAAAAAATAAAAAAATATAACATCAGAGATGTCAGATGTTTGATATTTCGAATAAGGAATCGTATTTTCATATTTCACCTTAAGGGAGAAAGAGAGAGAGAAAAAAATACATTGGAAAACAAACGGCTATTTAAAAGAGTTCATTCGATTGTGTACTCTAATTGTAAAAAATATAAAAGGATTAGAAAAAAAAATCGAATATCGCAATAATGATCACACGTGTCAGAAAGGTGGTAACAGAATAAGAAAAAAATAAAGAAGAAGAAGAAGAAGAAGAAGAATAAACCAAAAGAGCAAACAAAAAAGGGTGGGGTATTAAGAAGGAAGATGGTAGTGGAGCCAGGGACGTATTAAGTAAAGAGGGCAAAATTGGGGAGCAGCAGATTAGCGCGCTCTCGCGTTGACGTCAGACAGCCGGAGCCAACAGAAGCTCCAGGGAGGTTGTACGCGTTCAACGGGTAAGCTCATCCAACGAAAAAAAAATGAATATACCATCCGTTTTACATAATCTCTCAAAACTTATTGCATAATATACGAATAGTTGTGTGTGAACAATTTAATGAACGAATGTTAGGATTTTTTCAAGAGAGATTATCTACCAATCGTGTCGTCGGTTTGAAGCTACGTTTATCACAGAAGACCATTGAACACTGTGTCAGTTAAAATTTCAGAATTCAAAAGAGACAAATCAAAAATAAACAGAAGAAAGAAATCAAGATTAGTAACGTTCGTTTAATTGTTATAATTTTTTATCGAACTAAACAATTCAAATCTGACGATGTAAATATGTGAGTTAGAAGGATGTCTCTGTTTCGTAGATACAATACGATATGATCGATATTTTTCGAGACTACTTTGTTGTCTCATTCGTGTCTCTCTTCGTTGTCACTGTAGTTATTTAGGGAGTGATTTTATGATAGTATATATCTAATTCCATAATAAATAAATCAAAAGATTATAACTATTGCAATTATCTTTTTCTCGCATTGTGCAGACACATATTATCGCGAATAAGTCGAGTGGAAAACATTGACAGGATTCGGCCAATTGAAGTCGGGGCCCCGGCCATTTCATGATACGATCATGCACGATTGGACACCGAACTTTCTCAAGCGATATCGAGTGATTAAAACTAAATTGCTTTAAACTAATCGATGATCGATTGTATTCTCTTTTTATTTATCTGTATGTATATCATTTTACCTATGTTATGATGAGAGTTTTATGATTATTTTGTTTGTTTTTATATTTTTTCTTTTTTAGAATTTTATACATAAACCGATCGTTAAAATAGATTATTTTAATACACATAATTTTATACCTTTATTTTCTATTTGATGATCTTTATTTAACCCTGTCTGACCTTGTTTGTTTTTTTATGTTTTATGAATATTGATAACATTTAATATTTTTTTTTGTATTAATAATAGTTCAAAAATATGATATATATATATATTCATTCGAAGTTATCACGAATACATCTAATTTGTTTGTAATTTTATCCAATATTTGAATACTTCATCAAGTAATATTTTATCACTAGTTACAATAATTTATTATGTACTTTTTGTTTGTAAAACTAGATGAATCTTCGATAACGAATTCGTTTGAAAACTTGTTAAATAATACAATCATAAATATGCGCATACGCGTACAAAAGTAGTACATGTTCACGCAGTTTAAAAGATATTTATTCAAGTGATTGTATTTTTACTGCCATTTAAAATTATAATAAAAATGTAATTCATTAGATATTATATTCGTTTTTCATGACAATTTTTCAGATCAAAATAGAAAAAGAAAAAAAAAGAGAAAAATAGACGTGTTCTAATTAGCAAGCATAATGACGAGCGAGAGATTGGATTTGGATAAGCCACTTTGGGATCAAAGTACCTTTGCAGGTAGATGGAAACATTTTGCATGGGTTACGGATTTTCGGACTTGCATCGTACCCGAAGAACAAATAATTATTGCTAAGAAATTATGCGAAGATTACAGGTAAGTACAAGTTCGTTTGAAATTTAAATGAGAATACTAAAGTATAAATATTATAAATAAATAATGCTTGATGATATCTTTTTTTTTTTTTAAATGTTAAAACATTTCCATCGATACACAATTTTCATTGTTAAAAAAAACATTCATTTACGTTTAATGATAATAAAAGGTATAGCGATTAAATCTATATTTTTTTTTTTTTGAAATTATCTTCACTTATTTTAAAGATATTTATTAATCAAAAAAAAAAAAAATGTTAGACTTTTAACAACGATTAAAATAAAATAAAAAAAAGTCAATGAACGTGGATTACGAGATAAATTGAAAAATTTCAAAAGTTTTCTTTCTTTTATTTGGATAGTTCGAATATTTTCGAAGAAATCATCATCAGTATTGAACAATATTGTTTTGCAGACTTGGAAATGAGCCAGCTGGTACTACGAAAGAAGAAATCATCTATGCCAAGAAACTTTACGAGTCGGCCTATCACCCAGACACTGGTGATATACAAAATGTCTTTGGTAGAATGTCCTTCCAGGTGCCAGGTGGTATGGCCGTGACCGGTGCCATGCTCCAATTCTATAAGTAAATAACATTGACCTTTTATTATTTTATTTTTTATTATTTTGATCCTTATACTCGTTTGCTTCTTTGCAAAAATATTTCCATCTAATGCTTATTGACGTATTTTTTTATTATTTATAACATTAAAATAAATAAAAATATAATAGAAAATTATTTTTAACAAAAATAGTGAAAATTTAATTTTTCCAAATATTTTTAAAGTTATTTATAAAACGTAGATACATTGGGTTGGCAAGAAAGAAAACCGAAATTACTTTCTTACCAACCCAATAATTACAACATTATTCTAATAGAAATAATATAAATCTTATTTTTTAAAGCATTACAAAAATTTAGTTCTCTTAAGAATAAAAATAATAATTAAAACAATAATATTATTATTTCAGAACAACCACGGCTGTAGTTTTTTGGCAATGGGTCAATCAATCATTTAACGCACTTGTCAATTATACCAATAGAAATGCAAACAGTCCAGTGACAACACGTCAATTGGGTATGGCTTATATGAGTGCCACAGCAGCAGCAATGATAACAGCGATAGGATGCAAATCATTTTGGGAGAAAAGAGCAAATCCTTTAATGGCAGTTAGTTGATCGGGTCAATCATTATCTATTACTAACACGTTATATTTAACGGTATCGATCGGTAATCCGTTAATCTTCGCAGAGGTACGTGCCATTCGCTGCGGTGGCTGCTGCTAATTGTGCGAATATACCGCTAATGAGACAAAATGAGATACTCCATGGCATCGAAGTTACCGATGAAAATGGTCGAAAACTTAGTAAATCCAAGGTAAACATTAGATTTTTATTCTTTGAGGAATATACAAATCAAAATTTGTAATATTAATAGAATAAAATATTATTAATGTTCATTTAATATAATTTAATAAATTTTTAAGATCGCTGCTGCGAAGGGCATCAGTCAAGTTGTTATCTCGAGAATCATTATGTGTGCACCTGGCATGTGTAAGTATGACCTTAAAAAAGAAGCTTTACATTATACCAGTAATATTCACATATATATATTTATATATAAAATAATTCAATATTTATATCATTTCAGTGATTCTTCCACCCATAATGGAAAGATTAGAAAAATACGCATGGATGCAAAAAATTAAACTGTTACATGCACCCATACAGGTCATGATGGTTGGATGCTTGTAAGTATAACTTTTTCAAAAACTTTCTATACTTTTTTTTCAAAATTTCATTAAAAAGTAACGAAACGAAGACGTTTATGAAATCATTGATGACTTTTTCAGCTTAACGTTCATGGTGCCGACTGCTTGTGCGTTGTTCCCGCAAAATTGGTAAGTTTACGTTTTAACAAACAAACCAAAAACAAGACAAAAATCCTCGAGATTTAATCTAATGGTCGTAAAAGAAAAGAAGTACACTATCATTATCGAAATTCTCGTATCAATATGTTGTTTCTTCTTAGTTCGATCGCAGTCAGTACTTTACAACGATGGGAACCGGAAAGTTACGAACTTTTATTGAAGAATTGCGAAGGAAAAGATATACCTAAGTATCTTTATTTCAACAAGGGATTATAATACGCTCAAAGATTCACACCAAAAACGAATAATAATAATAATGACGTCTTGTTGTTTAAGTTCCTCGTGAGAAACTTGTTAGAACTAAGTTTGATCTAATAATCTCAATAGAATTGTGAATTATTGAGATTGATATCAATGATAGAGATGATAGCGATGATAATAAGTATAATAATAATTTATATTCTAGGTATTACGGTGCTATTTGTTGTACATTCAAATAATTTTTTTATTATTTTTGTTTATATTGTTTGTTTGTTTGTTTTTTTTTTTTTTTCTAATTGTCTATACGTTTATATACATGAAGTTAGCTCATGTAGATGAATTAATCAAACATTTCTCAGATTACATTTACAAATATTATATAGAAACATTTTCGTTGAAAAGGCAAGCAATCGTCTGGTAGGATGAAGCAAGCAGTAATAAGAATAAACAGTGACAATAAATAAACTGGTGCTTTGTGCTATAGGAAGACATTATCTTTTTGTCTTTCATATGCTATATTAATGCGTAAACGAAGGGTAAGAGGGACAACACAAAGAGGAAACAAAATCATTTAATTAGCAATAAATAAGTGCTAATTAGCACTTTTAAATGATTATCAATAATTTGACATATCTTTTTGTTCTTACGTTTCATATCTCAGGCAATGATACTTATTATTCGAGCTATTCATTTACCAAAGTACTTAACTCCACGAAATAAAAAGTAAAAAGCATTTATAATTCAATGCATGCGTGGAAATTTTTCTTCTACAATATTTGTATATTCAAACACAGAATTTATTGTTACAGATGTAGTTTTTCTATATTTTGAAATAATTCAATAATTAATATTGTATTTTATTTTACAAACATAAGGTAAAATTATGATTAATTTTTTATAATTAATAATGTAAAGTATTATATAATTTATTAATCAAATTTATTTGAAATATAAAAATTGAAGTACTTCAATTAAAAGTGCTTTAACAATAAAATGAAAATAACATTTCAAAAGTGGAATTAATCCCTTTGGATTGTGAAAAAGCTCAATTGTTACTTTAATAGTGTATTTCAAATGAAAGAAACACCATGCCTAAAAAAGAATTAACTAAACTAGTCATATCGCACGAGAACTCGCCAACTGGTTCTTAGAAGGTCGAATTAAAATATATAAAAAAAATTGAAAAGAATAATATGCTGCCATGTATATTTTAGTAAAATCTCAGTAAACATTACAAAAGAAATTGTGCTGAAAATGAGATTTTGTTTTAGAATTTATTACATCCTTCACTTGTATTTTATATTTATTATTATTATTATGATTCTTTTTTCTTAAGAATAAATAAATAAAAATTATTCGCTTATATGTTAGGCCTCGAATGTCTAGGTTGTTGATTTTGTTGTGGTATGTATCCAATACGTTCGTGAATTTCATTTTGTGGAACTTTTCCATTCCATGAAGGAGGATTAAAATTTTGTTGCCTCTCAGCTTCCTTCTTTGCTTCGTGTGCTTTTTTCATAGCTTCGTACTCCTGCAAGTCGTCCAATCGCAACTCGATTTTCGTTGGATTTCTTCGAATCATTTTGTTTCAATCTATTTCAAAAATAATCTGCGAAAACGTGATTATACGATTACGTTCAATTTGGTATGATACTGTACAATACCCTATTGAATAATAAAAAGATTATTGGACGTTTTTATCAGTAGCCAATGAACGTGCTCGTTCATTCAAAGAAGATGAATGAAAGAACACGTAATTCACTTGAATTTGCCATAACAAAGATTTACTTTGACTTTTCTAATATTCTTCTTATTTATTTATGAATGTTAAATATGAATGAATGAAATATTTCACACAATGTGTGAAAGATAATTACAATAATTATAATAATATTTTATTAAAAAAGAAATGAAAAGAAAAGTTTGATTCAGAATTTATGGGAGTGCCCCGAGGAACAAAAAACGATTTAACTATATACGGACCTGATAAGGTCCATAAGATGGCGGACAATACCGGAACGGAGAACTGAGCAGTATTAATTAGAAATTATGCTGGATTAATTAGAATGAACTGATAATTGATTCCCTTATTTTTCGATCGTATGATATTTATTTCGTAGGACGTTAGATTTGAATAAGTTAGAAAACTCGTACCAATTTTATTATTGATAACTTATAAGAACATGCGGGTAGATCGAGACTTCTGACCGCCGTAAACACGCTTCCGATCGAGTGCTACAATTTTCGTTAATCCTTCTACGGCGGCGAGCACTCTCCTATTGTAAATTATTAATTATTATAAATCGGACAGCGGTGAAGGTAACTTCGGTACGAGAGGATGCTTTACTTGGAAGATTATGTTGAAAGTACGTAAAAACGAGGCGTGCTTCGTTTTATCCTGCTTCACGAGAAAACTTACTAACCTTTCCGAATACACCCTCCTTCATGAGAAAACATTTCACAATTTATTTTTTAAATAGTTTTCAATTTTGATGTTGCACCTACCGATGAAAATACCACAAATGACACCATTTAACTTTCTACATCAACAAATTTTCCACGAGAAAAGGACTACATTCCTTCATAGAATGTTCATAATTTTTAGGTTAAGAAGATATTTGTCAAATGATTAGTAGAATTATTACTACTTTTTAAAGCTTTTTCAAACATTTTAACAATAATATGAATAATTTTAACATATCTACGACATAATATTATTATATATTATTCAATTATTTCTAAATTGTTATTATTTGAAACATGACAACTGTAATGTTATTTAATTTGGTTATGTTGACCCTGTTCATTTATTTTTTTTAGTGATAGAGCATCTCCCACAAGAATTAAGGGACCGGTTCACTGAAATGAGAGAAATGGATTTAGG
Organism: Polistes dominula; assembly: GCF_049000335.1. Classification (NCBI taxonomy): domain Eukaryota; kingdom Metazoa; phylum Arthropoda; class Insecta; order Hymenoptera; family Vespidae; genus Polistes; species Polistes dominula. Next base: position 3,793,731 of record NW_028301150.1, read on the forward strand.
TGTACAAAGTATGTATTCTATGCGATGCTCTCATGCCTGTTTATATAAATTTGTATGTATAGAAAAAGAATATTTCTTCAATATGTGCTCTCAATGTAAGACTATTTTATAGCATGTTTTAATTGTTTTCAGATTCTATGGATAGTTTAGAGAAAAAAGTTAAGACATTTTTTTCAAATGCCAAAAAGATGAAGCCTAATGAAAAGGAAGCAGAGTATGAAGCTATTAGAAAAGAATATTATAAAACTTTAGAAGATGCGGATGAGAAAGTACATTTAGCTAATCAAATGTACGATTTAGTAGACAGATATTTAAGAAGGCTAGATCAAGAATTACATAAATTTAAAATGGAATTAGAAGCTGATAATAAAGGAATAACTGAAATTTTGGAAAAAAGATCTTTAGAGTTAGATCAACCTTCTACGAATAGCAGTCAAAAAGAAAATCATTATAGTTTCACGCCTAGTAGATCACGAGACAATCATGGTCATTGTAAGTTGGATATTGATATTAATTATGTCTGATCTCTTAATGTGTCTTTAATTTCTGAATTATAAAATGTTAATTAATATTTTGCAGCTCGATCAGAGAAAAGGAGAGATTCCAATACGTCTTCTACTTCTATAGAGAAACGATTAGCGATAGAAAAAATTCCTCCAAGTCTTCCTGAGTCCCGGCCCACATCAACTAATTCCGGACCAATAATAGCACCTACAAGCGTACCATCAACCCCATCCGCTATTGTGAATTCAGTTGGCTCTGTGAGCTATAACCTTGGTCATATAGGCGCTGGTGGTAATGCCATAGCAGCAGCTGCTTCTCAAGCTATAGCTGCAACACAACAAATGCAACAAGGCAGGCGGACAGCTAGTTTAAAAGCTAGTTACGAGGCCATTAATATAGGTGGTGTCCATGCTGCCGAATTTAGTAGAGAATTAGCTGGAGCTGCTCAAACTGCTATCGCAGCTATCCACGAAACAACTAAAAAGCATAAAAAGTATGCAACCTTTTAGTACCATACTTTATAAAAAGTTATTTTAATTGAATATTTGTTACTTAATGTGGTGCTATAATACAGGAAAGTAAATCCCATTCCAAGCTCAAGTGTCATTGCTGCCACGGTTCAACAACCTGTATCACCACCAATCGTAACGACGACAACGACAACGACGGTCACGGATTCAGATAATCCAGATTGGACGTATGATCCTAATGAACCAAGATATTGTATATGCAATCAAGTATCTTATGGAGATATGGTTGCTTGCGATAATTCAGACGTAAGAATGTCCTATTATTTATGTCATTTTATAAATCTTTTTTTAAATTGAATATATTAAATATTAATTATCTTTGATTTTTAGTGCCCTTTCGAATGGTTCCACTACCCATGTGTTGGTATTACTGCACCACCAAAAGGGAAGTGGTACTGTCCTCAATGTACATCTTCTATGAAGAGACGAGGAGGTCGAAAAAATTGATTTCACTATAATTAGTGGATAAGCTATAAGGATGGATTGCTACCTACCTCTTAGGAACTGTTTATCGGGTACCAACTTAGTTAGGAATCTGTTAATTTCATTTTATATAAATTTTTCAACGCGTTCAAATTTAAGTCATTACTTTTTATTCGGGCTTGGTCTTGCGTATTTAAGGTTTTGTGTTTCTGTTTAGTTAAGCAGAAAGCTGACCAAGATAAAGAAGTTTTAGTGACACATTTGATCTTTCTCGCTGGACTTTTGATTTTTACTGTGTTTTTATTGTAGGAGAACTAAGGAAATCAGTTGAGATGATGCGAACAGAATAATTAAATTTACCCCTGTTGTATTTTATTATTAAACTTTCAATCAATCTTTTTTCTTTTTTATTATCATTGTTATTATTATCATCATTTAAAATGATTTATAAAAACCTTTCGCATCATCCTACACTGTAACCACTTTTAGCTAGTTTCTATAAATTCACATTGGAAAATAAAACTTTTTCCTCTTGACTAAATATACGATCTATGGGACTGATAATAATAATAATATTAATAATAATAATAATAATAATAATAATAATAATAATAATAATAATAATAATGATAATAATAATAGAAGGTACACGAAATTAATTTTCTCAAAAATCGACGTATTTAATTTTGTGTTACGTCCTTAACTAAAAAAATTTCATCTGGTATAATATATAATTATTAGTCCGGACAAGCTTAAATAGTCCGCTCGATTCATTCGTTAACTATTTTCAAACGAATGAATGAGCAAGGCTAATAAAAAAATTCTAACATACGTGTTTTACGCTTTTAAAGGGAAAAAAAGTATTTAAAAAGATACAAAAACAGGGCAAGGAAAAAAGAAAGAAAAATAAGAAACAGTTAATGAAACAAAAAGAAAGAGAAAGAGAGAACAAAAAAATAATAATCATTACTGAAACTACTAATTTCAAAAAGAAACATTGTAGCGATTTCGTGTATAAAATAAAATGAACAATGCAGAAATACTTCAATTCATTACTTGTTTATCAATTTGTATTTGAAAAATTTGCTTGTTTCTATATCAGGGCTTCTTAAAATATGAGTTGCAAAACCCCCTCACATGGGGTCACATAACTAAATTTGGAGGTTGAAGAAATGTTAGGAAAATTGGAAAATTTCTGGAAGCATAAGTCCTCAAGTGAAAGAGTTTGAGAAGTCCTGCTATATATAACTTTTTAAAACTCCTTTTTCATTGGAACAAATAATCGTCTTTCTACTTTTTAATTTCTTAGAAAAACGATTGTTTTTTTTTTGTTTCCTCACATTTTTCATTTTACATGATTGAAGATAAATATTTATTTTTTTGATTTATGTGTATGTTAAGAAAAGTGTTTATTTCTTGTTCTTTATTTTCTTATCGTGTATACAATTTAAAAAAAAAAAAATAGAAATTAAAAAATATCAATAACAATTATGCCTACTTGTCCACGAAAACGTTTCGTACGTGTTGAAGTAAAAAAACCATGTAACCGTTTTCAAACTTCATATGAAAGGTCTTATTTTTATCAAAGTCAAAGTCCATGGTCATTAAAAAAACAACAACATAATAACGTAAGGTTTAAAACCAAATGTGAAATTAAATCAATAAAGGGTGAAGAATTCTTGGAACATTACGTGTCATCTTACAATAAAGATTATAAACTGAAATTGATCGAAGACCGATCTGAAACTTATCGAAGATCATCGATAGCGGCAAGACCTACTTTAAAGAATTTATGTGAAAAATTTAGGAAGGATCCGGTACGACCATTAACCCATTCAACGACTACTGGTTAGTCGTAATCTCTTTTTTTCCTTCGAAATCATCAATCATTATCTATTAACTAAATTTTTGTATAAATCGAAATTTGAATCGAAAATAATAAGGGTCAACTTATATGAGAAGAACAATTCCATTTGGGTCATGGACTTTATCACAGAGTAGTCCTATAGATGACGCAATTTGTCCAATAGTAAACACGGGCAAACACGAATTTCCTACGATAGCCTCGAACGAACCTGGTTTTTATAAACATTTGGATTCATTGGTAAGCACCACTAAGATGACGCACATTAATTTTACATCTAATGAAAGAGCCAGTAATGTTGCTGAAAAAAATATTAACAAAAAATCTAAATGTCATAATTTTCTACCAAAAAGTATACCTACGAAAGGTCCCTTGCCTTTTCCACGTTGTACTTCTAATCCTCCTTTGATTTATCCAAAAAGATTATGCGTAATACCGTATAAAGGATACACTAGCACTTATAAAACGCATTACGATTATGTACTAACGAATTTGACATCATATCACGCTGTCGCAAAATTTCCAACTGTTTTCAAATTGTCGCGGAATGATGTTTACAAGACACCTTCGATGTATCGTACCGAGCAATGTCACGTGGGCACTGGCTGGCCAATTAGAGCGGCTATAGATCTTGGGCCAATCAAAATGCGTCCAAGGCAGATCGCGCATGTGCAGACTTCCACGTGCGATTTTAATTATTGCAATGCATTCTCTCATGATAAAAATATTGAAAAATCTTTTTTATAATTTCCTGTTTTTTTTTCTTTTTTTTACAAAGTTTATAAGAAAATATATTTATTCATTATTTAAATATTATTACTTGTTTTTCTCGAAATTATATTTCTTCTATGAACATTTATTTATGAATTTACAATATAATTTATCGAATAATTAAAATTATTTATACGTTTCGTTAGAAGGAGTGTGTTATTTGACTCTAGCGAAGAATGCGGGAAAATATGAACTATAAGTACAATCGTTTTTCCATATAACTTTAATTAAAAAAGAAATAAAATTTTGTTATGAGTCGAGGCTCAAAACTTTTCAACCGACTCATAAATAAAATTATACCATTCTGATATTGCCTTCGAATATTAAATATCGAATTATCGAATTAATTTTCTATATTTTAAAATTTTGATTTATTAGAAAGCAAATGATACTTTCACATGAACATAGATTTATGAAAACAAGGAAAAATAAATTAATTAAAATACAGATCGATTAGACTTAGTATTATCTTACAATTCAGTTTTCTTTAAATGATTTTTCTAAGTTAAACTTTTGAAAGAAATTCATATTATATACGATGGATGAAACGCGTACGATATCGCAAATTGTAAAAAGCAAAAATAAGTTGATGGAAGTGTCAAATAAGGATATAAATTTAAAAGAATGCAATTTAGAAGAACGAATAAACATTGACGAGTCATTATGGGATCAAAATACTTATATTGGAAGATGGAAACAAATGGCTTTCATTAGCGATTTCCGAACTATTTTTGTACCGAAACAAAAATTATTTCAAGCTAAACAACTTTGTCACGATTATGCGTGAGTAATGATACAAAATATCATAGATGCGATTTCTTGAGAAATTTATGCGAGGATGAATTGAAAATTTCTGATACTTAACAAAAAAAAAAACGTTTATTTAAAAAAACAAATTATGCATTTGACCAATGTTCCTATGCTAGGCTTAAAACTTTTCAATCCATCCTGGTGTATGTATTTTATGTATATTTACATTATATTTTATGATATAAATATTCATTACATATAAAATATATTGTAAGATATAAAAAGAGTTAGATTCTAGGCTGGGAAATGAACCAGAAGATCTGACAAAAAAAGATATTATTTATGCGAAGAAACTTTACGACAGTTCCTTTCATCCTGATAATGATGAATTGATGAATCTCCTTGGTAGAATGTCGTTTCAATTTCCCGGTAACGCCATTCTACTTATGGCAATGATGACTTTTTACAAGTATAAACAAATAATTGTTAATAATTATCCAAATGAAATCGATCTCGCATAATTTATTGTTCTTTAGATCTACAGCTGCTCTCTTAAGCTTGCAAATAATTAATCAGGCATTTACTACTATCGTTAACTATACAAACAGAAATATAAAAGATAAAGAGATAAACGAATCTGAAAATGATACCATAGTAGAAGAAGCCTTTTTGTGCAGCAGTGCTGCTAGCTGCATGACGGTTCTTGGATTGAAGAAAATGTTTGTCTGCAAAGGACCAATATTCACGGTTAATTTATGAAATATTTCTTTTTTTTTTTTTTGTACAAAAGGCAATGTTATAATTATTAAAATATAGCGACTGATTCCATTGGGAGGATTAACGATTGGAAATTTGGTTAATTTTGCTGTTATACGACGAAAAGAAATTAGCAAAGGAATTCCTATATGGGTTGTTCATGAAGATCATTTAATGAATTCAAAAGTTGCTGCAATTAAAGCAGCCTCTGAATGCTTTTTTACTAGAACGTTAACTGTAACTCCAACAATGATTATGATTCCAATTGCAGCAGAATATATAAAAGCAACGTGTTTATATTATCGTCGTCCATGGATCTTATTTCCGATCAAGCTGAGCTTATGTCTTGTTTCGTATGTTTTTTCTTGTTTTAGAATATTATAGTGTACCTATAAAATACATATATATGTTTAATTATATTATGCCATATACATAGATTGTTAGTGATGATTCCCTCGGCACTGGCATTATTTCCACTGTGCAAGTAAGAACAATTTACTTATGTTTCTGTAATTATCTGTAATAATAAAAGCTGTAATATTTTTATTTTTAATATATATTTAACAAAAATTTCTTTTATGATAATTTAGTTCTATGAGGCCAGATTTAATGAAGATATATCCATTAGAGTATAATGAATTTAAAGAAAAAATTGAAAAGGAAGAGTTGCCGGATAGAGTTTACTATAAAAAAGGATTGTAATGTGATATTAAATAACACATCAATATTTCATTACTCATTACAATAAATATTTTCAATGCTTGTAAAAAAAGTGTATACGTATATTTGTAATTGTACAAAATTGTTCATATTACCGTTAAATACGACATAATCAATGTGTGATATCTAAATTTTTTTTCTTTTTCTTCATTTTCATTGGTATTGGTCCTGGCATCTTGTACACTGTACTGTAAGATAATCGTAATTAGAAACAAAATTCTTGAAAATATTACCGCATATCATTAGATAAATATACTTACTGGCACGTGGTACAAATTGGACTAAATTTACAGAAAACTATAAATAAAAAATATTATTTAATATATCTTAGAGAGAAAGAAGTAATATATACTGTATGTTTGAAAATTGTCTTACTTGATAAACAGACAGAGCATACGTAACCAATATCTACAAGTTCTTGATGACAAAAGCACGCTGCACGATAATCAACCTCTACTGGAGGAGGTAACACTAATTTTGATCTAACACTAGAATCTGGTAAAAAAACCCACTAAAAAGAAAATTAAATTTTGTTAAGACTCTTGTTTTTGTTTTTTGCTATATACTTTTTATATATATATAAAGTTTAAACATACTAATAAATACTGCAGTAATCCATTTAATTGTGGTACTTTCAAATAATTTCCACCAGTTATATCACAGCCTTGTTGTAACAATGTTAATTCTTGATCCAAACTACATACATCCAGTATAACACCCTAAATAAATGTAATCAAATGTTCGCATTGATGATAATAATTTATAATAACTGATGTACAGTATATAGAATACAAACCATTTTCTGTGCCGTAAAAAATATATTCATATAATTCATGTATTGCATGGTTGAGTCATTACTTGCAGTGATTACGAGTATTCTTGAGGAGAATTTCTCATCTCCATCTTTATCCTGAGATATCCTTGAAATATAACATAACGCCATAGAAAGTGCTCCAGAAATAAGACTTTCGCCATTCAACGAAGAATCTAAGGGTATTTGATTAACAAATAGTTGTATTTGTTGTCGAACGGTACGTTCTAACTCTGTAAATTTTTCATATTGTCCATCTATTTGACGTATATCATTGTTCTTATCAGAAGGATATAAAAATGTAGCTCCATGTCCATGACAAGCCATCACTGCTAATTGATTGTTTGATGCTTGCATTAAATGTGCATTTGCAAATACGATTGTTGAATCTAAACATTGTGTCAATATTTTTGTTTCTTCTTTAACTATTCTCTGTAATGGATTTACATCTAACACAATAATTAATAAATTTTTTTCTTTCTCTGTAAAAGAAACGATCATTACTTCATAACCTCAACAAACAATCAATAGTAAATTTAATTATTTAACTGTTATATTCTCACCAATTTTTTCACTAGTTTTCTCAACAGACATATTTTTATTCTATTATTTATTTATACAATTTACAAATATTTTCAATATTTTATATACTTTTCTCCATATCTCTTTTATCCTTAAACTATAATATAAACTACAGTCAAATTATAGAATGGGGAAGCATAATACCAAACATTTAGTACCTTAACCTAAAAAATATGATTGAGGAATTTTAAGGTTAATAAATTTGTGTACATAATTTAGACTACTTATTTATTATATTACAAAATATCTATAGAAAGATTAGAATTATTTAAAATTTTAATAAATTTTAAATAGAATAATATAGTTTTACTTAATTATAGAGTTCAAACATATATTTAACTGAAATAATATCAATATAAAGAAGAATTTATATTTAATTAATTAATACTACTAATATATATCCACTATTGATATTATAGGAAAATAGTTATTATCATATGAATATGGTAGATATATAGCTATGAAAAAAAATTATATTTTTTTTACATGAATAAGTCAGCGAGATATTCTTCAAATTCTTCTTCTCTTGATCGTTCTATTGATTCTACGGGTTTCTCTTTCCAAATATTAGATTTCTCAACTTTCAATTCTTCATCCACAGTATTATCAACATTTTCAGCCGTTGAAAGATCTTCATTCTCTTTGATTCTCGTATTATTAGATGTATCATCGGATGTACTAGGTTTTTCAATATCAGATTTAGGATGTGATCCTAGACGTTTTAATGCCTTGTTTCTTTTTACTTCACGCTTTTGAGATCGATAATTTAATTTCATTGAACATTCTGGGCATAGACCTTTGTATTCAAAATAAAATAATATTAAATTACATGATAATATAGTCTACATATTTAATTATTGTTAACTTACGCAGTGTTATTAAAGCATTTTTCTTTTCTCCATGTTCAATATAACCAAAGTTAACTTCCCATGAACGAAGGTCTTCTTTTAAAGTACATTTTTTATTGCCACATTCAAATTGTCCTTTGCCTACGATCACTTCCTTCTCTGTTCTCCATCTCAACGCAACCTTCGTAAATGAAAATAAAAATTATAACATATTTGTTTATTTTTATCTTACTATTTTTTTTTCTTTTTTTGATGATAAAACATATAAAGTATTAATAATAAAATAACATACCTTGTTGTATTTATAATAAGTCAAATCACAGATACAATATTCTTTAAACAATTTATCATAGTATTTTTTAGCTAATCGAGCTTCCCACGTACTAGGTTGGTCTTCATCCTCATCCCATAGAAATTTATGATTCTCTTTGATAACATCATAGTCTCTCTTATCTCGGGACCTCGAAACACAGGCCGAAACGTCAAGAGCTGCTTAAGGTTTATAATGTTACAATCTAATTTTTCATAATTAGATACCGATAAGTACCTAATGTGTATAAACTTTAAATAGAAAGCACTATATTCATATAAATATGAAATGATATGAAACGAAATTAATGTAAATTTTTAAATCAAAATTATAATACTATACATACGTGTCTCGCTTTAAAGATGTTACAGTTTCTCCTTTTAATAACAGATAGTCATTTATAAGCTTTTTATGTCTGTCATAAGCAGATAAATAAGCGTAAGCTGAGAACATGTTTGTTAAGAAATTTTCTATACAAATGTATATAATAATTAAATTTTTTGTGATTGTATATATTATAGAATATTTAATTATCATTAAATAATATTTTACATTTTTTGAACGATTTTTCTTCTAATATTAATGATAATATATATTACTTTAATGATAAAGACGTTTATACCACTACTATATGATAAACAATAATGGATAACTAATCAAGTATTTTATAAAAATTACTACGTATAAGAATCTTTTTACTACAAAAAATGTTGCTTACAGAAAATTTCTTTTAATATTTAATATTATCGATAAATTAACAGCAGTAGATATGAAAATGACATAAATGCAGCAAAGAATATATAATAATATAGAAAGTTAGAAGTGCACTTTTTGTGTAAAAAATTCATTTTAGTTAGCACTGGGACCACCAGTGGGCGATAGTAGGTACTTATTGAAGAATACAGTATCCTATCTACTTTATATATATCTATATATAATTTTCTACACACAACTGGTAGCCTTTCTAACCTCGTGTTTTGTGCATGCAAGCATAATTTTTATTGTTTATCATCGTGGAATGTGGAATAAGTCATATAGTAATTATAATACGAGATATTTGTGTTAGTATACAAGTTTTAGCATTAATAACATATTTTATATTTCGTGTGGATAGTTATATTAGACTTCGAATGAAAATTGAAGTGCAGTAGTGTATGAAGCCATCTTGTTGAATTCTATAAGTTGGAAGAAATACACAACAAATATTCGAGATAACAAATATAAGTTACGAAATTTATTAATATAAATTAATATTTGTTAAAATGGCAACTGGTAAATGTAACGAATGTAATACAAATAATCAACCTTCAATGGATACATTATCAGAAAAACTCTCTATGGCAAATTTAAGTGAGAAATTAGATCTTTTTAAAGATAAAAAACTTACGCCAGACCAGGCAACAAAATCTATTGGGATTTTTACTGGTACTGGTGATATAAGTCCGATTTCATTTATTGAATCATGCCAAGAAGCTTTTAAGCAGATAGATTTATCAAAACATTGGGAGTTTATAGACATTATTCGTAGTAAAATTCAGGGAGAAGCTTCTAAGTTATTTCCTCAAAGATTAATATATTTTGATGAAATAATGTTGGTATTGAAGAGATTTTACATATTGAAGAACGAACAGCAATATATCGACGAACTTAATCAACAAGAACAGAAGGTATATGAAAATCCTGTGAGATTCGCATTAAGATTATTACAAATAGTACACTACTACACAGAAAGAATCAACTTAACTAACGTTAATAAAGACATAAATGTAGACGATACAATTGTTGAAAGAACGGCTATAAACATTTTTATAAGTAAAGTAAGAAATGCCAAACTAAAGACAGCACTTCAGGAAAAAGATCTATACTCCATGTTTGAAACTATGGACCTTACAATAAAGATATGGTATTCTATCAATGATGTATACGACCTTTATCCATGCGTTTTAATGTTATATAAAAATAACGATATTTGCATTTATTGTGAATTTAACGAAACACATTATCGTGACTGTCCGTTTCGATTTCAATTGGATTTGGATAAGTTGTATATAAATAAAATAATGGAAGATAATGCTAATAACATACCTTATATCATAACACGAGATAAAGTTTCTCCTCTATATAATAATATCATATTTAATCCAGACATCTATTATCGTATTTTGACGTCCCCAGTAGAAGAGTACGAAAGCTTGAAAGACTCATTTATGTTTAAAGATCCTATATTTCGTGAAATGTTTGAGGAAAATTTGCAAAAATACAGATCATTTCAAGAGAAATGTTTAATACCAGTTGCAAAATATAATAAATTATGTAAATTTTGTAAGATAGTGACAACGTCCAAATTGAAGGCGAGGACTTGTCTTAAATTGTGTTCACGGTGCCGTTATCTTGGTGATCATGTTACAAATTCGCATTTAAATAACAGAAGATCAAACCGTATTAGGTTCGTTGAAAAAGAAACATCTAAATTATGTAAAGGGTTACAAAATTTAGACATAAACTTTTCTAAAAGATTTTAATTTCGTATCATATTAACAATTTATAAATACGTTATTTATAGAAATACTAGCTGTGCCCCATCACGCGTTGATGTGGCGCAGTCTGAATAAATAGACAAGAAAACAAAGGTTTTTTTTCAAAATTGTTTAAACAAAAATGTTACATCTCCCCAAACTTTGTTAAGTAATAAAGAACCCTGCGTGGGAACCTCAATCCTTTTCTAGACGTAAAACCATAAACAGCATTTTCCCTGCAGAAGATAATCTACCTTGTTCCCTGTCCCTTTTAGAAGACGACACAAGATAATTAAACTCAATTCAACACAATGTTACACAAAATTAAATATTACAATAAAAATTGAATATAAATATTAAAAAATCAGACTGAGCGAAAATATGACGTCGTATAGATGAAGAGTATAATTGCGTTCAAATGTTACGCGAATTCACCGAAATCTATGGCCAACAGATGGTGCTGAACTTACCTGTATCGTACAATTATTTATTAAGAATTAATTAACTATTTTATAAATAAATTAATCTAATAAAAACATACCTGTATGTGAATACAACGTTGTTTCAATATTTAAAAACAATCTATAAAATATTTTTGGAGATTAGTGGTTAAGAATAAACCAAATCTACATTAATATATATAACTTACATGGTGTCCTTGTATTAACAAGAGAAGTGTTAGGAAGTCTAGGTTATTGTAAGACATTTTTTATTTTTTATATTTTTTTCTCTATTTTTCTAGAGTATGTTATATTAATTTTATAGGGAATATTATAAAAAAAGGGTGCATTTGTATTGTAGTGCATGTTAAGTTTCTTCTATTTACGAAAAGGTTTACTAAAAAATCAACATTAAGTTGATTGTTTAAACACATATTGGGATCTCTAGCACTTGAATAGGCTATCTGGTTGCTAAATTCAAAATTAGAGTAGATAGGTCGAATTGCTACGCCACGCCCCTGCCAGAGATCACAATACATTACGTAAGTAATATAATTAATAATTATAAATAGAATAACACACAATAAATAACATAAATTAATCCCTTTCTGTTTTTCTTTCAAATATTTTACACTCATCCTAAAGGAAACTAAATTCAAATTGTAAGTTATACATTAAAAAAATTAATAATATAAGCAAATATACCAATTTGTTTTTCGTAGCTTATCTATATATAATAAAACGTATATACAGAGTAATCATATCCACATAATTTTCCTTGGGTGCCGCTATGGAGGGTAGAGATAAGGAGTATCATCTCATATAGGAGAAAATTTGAAAAAGTATCCAGCGTATGCTATAAATAACAATTCAAAAACCTTCCAGAATGGCGCTGATGTAGATAAAAGGTATGGTATAAATGTAGCAATTGTTAACAAATTAAAGTATGTCGAGTTAAAAAATTTACTATTATTGGCGACTAAAGTAGTTAATTATTGAAAATGTCAACTACTTGCGCAGTAGAAAATAATGTAGTAAATATAACCTTAAAGAATTATTATGAGAAAACGTGTAGCTAGAGTGATTTTATTTCGTGAACTGTGAATAGTACATTTATTGATATTTTATCATTTAATTTTATGAAAAAGTATGTGAATAACAAAATAGTTATGGGTAAAATTTGTGTTCCTTGTTTATTTCTCTATCCTACTCTAATAATATTTGGCGCTTCCTTTAAAATTTACCCTGAAGATACTGTGGCGCCACCCTAATTGAATGCATTTCGACGGACACTTTTCATATACACAGATGATACTCCTTATCTCTACCCTTCGTAGGTGCCGCCAATGGATGGTAGTAGGGCCGGGTAGGGCTCAGAGAACGTTTAGTAGATGTCGCCAATGGGCAGTGGTAGTACCCAAAGAACGTTTAGTGAATACCGCCGATAGGTGGCAGTAGTACCGAGAGGGTTGAAACATGTAGAATAAATTATAATTATTTTCTATTTAAAGTACGTTAATAAGTATTCAATGTTTAATCCAATGTATATATGTGCTTAAATAATATTAAATATAAGTAGAATATATTAGAGTATTAAAATAATTGTTAATTAATCAAAAGAAATGTATATTATTATTTAAAAGCACGGAATATATGTTCGATACACTGCCCTCCTCGAAATTCATCTTCAGATTGGCACGTTGTCCTCTATGAAAATTCTTTTATTTTGTATGTTGTTTATATGATTTTCCAAAGGCTGTATATATTTAATATACATAATGTATATAATGTATATAATTTAAAATGAAAACATTCTGAATGACATTTTTTTCAGTGAATTATTGCATGTTGAACTATATTCTATTAATAATTTGATTAAATAAATCTTCGAGTGTAAGAGCTTAAGTGGTACCTACCAATGCATTATTTCAATATCGAGAACTATACTTATTTCAATATTTAAAACGTATATTAGAAATGAAGATATTGGCCTTGCAGAATCGTGGGAATTCAAATGTGCGATATCGATCGATATATTCCTTCTAATTATAAAAGCGACAATTCTATATAGCCGGGACTACTTTGTACGAGCGTGAGAAACATCGGTTAAGAAAGAGGTCGAACGAAATCGAGACAGTGAAGGTCTATTATCGATAAGGTCTCTCCTTTTGCAATTTTTATCTCATCTCCTTCGCGGTGAAAGCTAACTTAACATACCGCAGCTAAGCAAATACCATTGGGTGGATGACTCACGTGACATCTTTTCATTCACCATTATTTCATCTTTGTCTTCTCCCTTTTTACAATATTCGTCTTATTTCGTACACCAAGAGGTGATTCAGTCTGAGAAACATTCGAAACTGTTCTTAAAATTTTAACCTATTTCTTTTATTTTTTTTTTTCGGTTGGTTAGATCAGTCAAAACCGTAACCGGGTTGCATCGTTCTTTTTTTTTTCTTTTTCTTTCGCACACTCAATGAGCAACCACTATTCTTTTTGTTTTTTTTTCTTTCAAGATTCGAAAAACTAGGATCGACAAATTTTTGCTTTGATTTGGAATGACAAAGATTCTTTGAAGATTTACGTTATGGTTTATGCTTCGGTAGGATCGAAATGGTGGTAAGGTAAGTCAAGTAGTTAATGAGAATTTCCAGCTATCAAGTCGAGTAGTATACGCTCATTGTTCTAATTTCAAGAGAAAGCGCTAACGGGGAGCCCTCATACTTTTCGCATCGTGACAGAAACAAACGCAGTGTTTATTTTTCATAACTTATAACATGTATGTGTTGTGACAAACTCGATTTTTTATCTATATAATTTCTTTTGACGTTTCCCCTTTTGACGGAACGACTACCAAAGTAACATTTATTTTATGATACAAAAAAAGGACATTAATCAAGCTAAGCAAGCAAGAATCATCGAACTAGGAAGATCTCTTTACGGATATGGAATTTCTGAGAAGAGAAAAGTGAATGTTTCTATGACGTCAGTTAGATCCCAAGTTCTACAAATATTAAAGCCAGAAAAATGTTAAATTTCCAAGCTAGGATTCAGTTATAAGAACCATTTAAAATTATTTTTATTTATTAAATGAAAAATATTTATAAATAAAAATATATATATATAATATTAATATAAATGTTTTGAAATCAGCACGAGCTTTTCAGGCAATCAAATAATATTTAACTTAAGTGTATGTGATTTGTAGAAATGTGGATAAATAACACACATTGAAATAGAAATAGAAATATGAATAATAATTTTGAACACGTTTAGTTTGCCTAATGTGTTCGTTCTCCATTAAATAAGTTCGTGAGAATCTAAATTTTGAGGACACCGCCATTTTGGTAACGATTAATATCATTTTACACAGGTTTCATTTTTAAACCCGTTTTCTCAGACAACATTCATTTTTTTTTTCATATTCCTACTATTCTAATTGAATTTTCTAAGAATTATTTTTCTAGATGTTGTTAAGATTGCGAGTTATGGAAAACGCATATGTGAGAGTCAAAGAATCGAGTTTGACGGAAAAATGATTATAATCGACGCGAGTATTATATTATATTATGAAATGTGAAGATTGCTGAAGCAATTTTTCGTTCTTTTGTTTCTTAAAAGGATAACGTATTTACGAGATTATATCTGAGGGATTGAGGCAAAGGGAAAGAGTGAGATGGTTTTCCGTGCCAAGAATATCAACTAATTTAGAAACAATCGTTTGCATTTATCTCGAATCTCGTTTCTCGAATCTATGAGTAGAGAGTTTTTCACAAAGAAGAATAAGCTCGCGTATAATAATGTTTGCTTTTGCTACTTCTTTTTTAAAATGATTACGATCAAACGATATGTATACAATAATATTTCGATGACGTAGTAGAAGAGTTGAAAATTATACATAGAAAATTACAACACACACTTGGTAATATTTCATATTTTATTATTTGTTTATTATAATTTTTCGTTAAATATCAATTTATTCATTAACAATTCCAGTCGCCATTTTGTCGGTAATTACGCCTTACGAGTAAGGAGAGTGTGGGAAAGATGGAATTGGAACAGAACGAGTTGATATTGCTGAGGACAACAACAGAACACGAGGTATAATAAAAATAACGAAAGCGACAAGTTTTAAAAAAGGTTTAGGATTGTATCGTGTGTAATTATTCGAAGGATAGTACTTTTCTTTCTTTACATTTTCGGAAAGTCGTGACTGGAGTAACAAAACTTGCGAATGTTTCGAGACATTGGTGGAGATTCTTTTAAGTAACGAAGATCATCGAACTGAAGACGACGATTTCTTAACGAGGTTACCAACAAGTAACTTTCATCGAGAATCGATGACACGGAGGATGTTCGATTTGGGTCGCAGGTTATCGAAGATATTAGAATTTGCTTGACATAACAACTGATACGATAGTCATCTATTGTCAATAAAACGTTAAACATATTCTTATCTACAATGATTGTATAGTTTTATTATATTTCAATGGGTGCATATGTATAACTGTTAAAACAAGTATAATAAATATATGTGCCATTCATTATTGTAAGCAAAACCAATGTTAAGAATTTATTTGATAATTTATTTAATAATATAAATAATTTCAATAAAAGATAAATTATATAAATTCAATCTTAATCCAAACTATTGTAATAACTTGCAAATATTATTGTGTATCATTTATAAACGAGCATTTTTTTTGTTTAAAATACTTTTTTCTTTCATCAGAATATTGATTAAGAGTGGGTGTAATATCTCGAAAAGTATCGATTGGTATGCGCTGAAAGAATGTCGACACTGTCACCGATATGGCCTGTTCGAAGAGGATATTGAAGCCTAACGGAGAAACTCGATTCGGCGGCTAGAGTACTAGATTAAAAACGTCGTGGGGGCATAGGTCGATGACCTCAAAAAATGAATTTAGTTGATCCTCCTATCTTTCTTAATAGAATAGTCTTAGTCGAAGAGATTGAAGAAAATTATTATTCGGAAGTACGTAAACGTGAACAACACGGCGCATTCCTCCTATTCCGGTGGGCTGCGGTTGGTTCGTGGTTGCCTTACGGCTGGAATAACGTCTAAAGTGTGTTACGTTTGTACGGCGCCCCTGGTATGTGGGTCAGGAAGTCGACGTTGCTAACAAGTGACTCGACTTCCAACTCTTTAGACACACGTTACCGCACACAGTTAACTTTCGTCTCTCAACAAATTTCCGCTTCTACCAAATCGAGAATACAGAGGCCCTTATTCTTTCTTCCTTCCTTCGCTTTCATAGATATAGCAATTGATAGTGTCTTATTATTCCTTTAACAGTGTCAAATCTATGTAGGTAAGTATACCTATATAAATATTTATGTATGTATACATTCGCATTTATATATCATAAGACCGTTATAAAAATGTTCTACTAGAGAAATGTACGCGATTGAAATACAAATCATCGATAAATAATCAAAGATTAATAAGTAATTAGGTGACTGACGTAAATCCGTTCGCTCTATGCAAATAATATAATTTTACGATCAATTGTAATAAAGCGTAATTTGCATTCTGTAATTGAACGATTTGTTAGTATCTTTTTCTTTCTTGTAGATAATTTGAAATATTTATATTGACGATTGGTTGTTCACAGTTTGTTAAGTAAAATGGAGGTCAAGCGAAAGAAATTGAAAAGACTTTCAAAAACTAAAGTTAATGACACATCATTGTCTGTAAATATCCGCCCATTTTCTTGATAATGGTCTTCCTAAAAGAATAGCCTAAAGATTGGCCCGTGAGTTGGATAGCAAGTAGGATAGAAGGAATAGTCAGAGAGTGAGTTGATCGTATAAGGCAACCTCACGTTTTTGGTGGCAACTGGCACACTATTCGTTATTTGCTTGGAGGTAGTGGTAAAGAAAAGCAGAAAGAGCACTAGATGTATAGCAGGTGGTAGTGGTGGCTGGAGGGGTGGGGAGGGAGTAGAACACCTGGACGACTTCCTGCTACAGTGCAGACTGAACGAGCAGCTCAGTCTTCGGAAGAGATCGTAGTCCGTCGCTCGTAGAAGACCTACTTTGTGTCTCGTAGAAGACACAAACGAAAGTTTCACTGTAAGAAAAGAGAACGATGAAATATTAAATTATTTCAGAGAAAATATTATTGTCTCGTTTTGACAATTCGACTGTTTATATTATATTTTTGATTTGATTTTTATTTCATAATTTTTTGTTTTCAATTTGGAAAAAAAAATATTATTCTTACGAAGTGGTCTTGAAGAAAATATCTATAAACGTGCGAGATGACGAGTATGGCTCATCGATGGTGCATTCGGTGAAATATCACTTGTAAGAAAATAGTGTATTTTCATCATCTTCTCAAGAACTTTCTTATTTCGAGAAACGACCATTGGAATTCATCGGGGTGTTCGGGCTTGGAGGCTGGAAATAAAAGAAATGGAAGGGAAAGGATTTACGTGTTTTCTCCTTGTACTAGGGTCTATTGTTAAAGGTTGGCTTTTATTATTATACCTGTTTTTTCTTCTTTTCTAAAAAGACTTTTTTTCTAAAAGAAGCAAATATTTTTATTTTCATAAAAGATTCTAATTTTAGTTTCTTTTTTTTTAATATCTTCTTATTATATTACTATCAATAACACTTTTTCTTAATGTATTTACAAGAGTATGTTTCGTTTATATCCAATGTATGGACGATTAATCATATTTATTTCAAATGAATTTGATTACTTCATTTTACTTTATTTCACTTGACTCGTATTTCTTGTTCTCTATTTATTTCCTTAGAGTCTCATTTATCAAACATTCGCATCATTTTATTTCTAAGCTTTGTTCTATTTCCTTTTATTCGAATTCTACAGATACACAACGATGAGAAAACCATTTCTCTTCTAACGTCTTTCTTTTCTTGCGTTGAAATCTCCAGTCAAACGCCACGTGGTATATATCTATATATATATATAAAAGAAGATCGTACTGCTTTCTTTATTCTTTCTAAAAATTTTCTTACAGTTAATGAGATTATTTAAGATTATTTCATAGATTGTTTTCTAATTTATTTCTATCTCTAATCAACTAGCTGACAAATGTATTATGTAAAATCTAAAAAAAAATATAAAAAAATCTACGAATTAATCTACTCACTTTCCTCGAAAGAAAGTCGTACAACTTTTTTCTCTTATTGATTATAATTAAATGTTAACGAAAGACTATAAAAATTCTCCGCAAGAAAAATAAGATATAAAAAGACATAGAACATTGGAATTGTTTTTTTACAATCTGTTCAATAATAAAATTTCACATTTGCTTTTTATTTTCTAAACTGTTGTAATTATTAACTTCGTATAATAATGATTATTTTAATAAAAAAAAAAGGATTATTAATTCTAAAAACAATAATGTTTCTAATATCAATTAATAAGATAACATCTGGCACAAAATTTAATTCGTAAAAGTAGAATTTTAAAATCGTTAATCAAAAATCACGATAGTAAAGTAGTACTACAAAATATGCATTACGATGTCATCCGTATAAAAATAGCCGATGCGCATTATGCTTGCTAGAACTCCGTAAACGCATGAGCACGAAGTGAATCTTCTAGAAAATACGAAGTCAAATGCGTTCATAATTTTTTTATAGTATTATTACAAGTATATTCTTTATATATATATATATATTTTTTTTTTTATTAAATCGCAGTAACATAAATTATCGTGAACATAAAATTATAATATTAAATATTATTTCGATCTCGCAGAAATAGTTTACTGCGTTTAAATAAAGTGGCACTTATTGTGTGACAAATACTTAACGAACAATACAACATGCTTACGTTCATGATTGTGTATGATTAGTTCTGACAATTACTTAAACGCGATTATTATTCCAAACAATTGAATACACGTTTTAGCTGCTTGTTAAACGCTCTCTTTCTCATACTTACAATCGTTTCGTTTCGTTTCGTTACGTTACTCTCTCTTAGAACATTAGCGAACTAAGTAAGTAAAGATGATCATATCGTCGCGCAATCGCAAAAACTATAACATATTAAGATATCGTATTGTATGATAATCCTTGCTGAATGTAACGGTAAAAAATAGCGGTGACCTGATATTTACACCAGAATAACTTTTACCCTTTCCACGCGATCGTAGCTCGTTATGTCCACTCTACTGGCCCACATAAGTTTATTTACTCTGATCACGTTTATGTTGGTTGTAACTGCGAGTACCTGACCGTGGCTTATGCAGCCTTGCCATTTTGGCAACAAACGTAGGCGTAAATGTAAAAAAGTTTGTATGTGTTTGTTACTTCGACAAAACATTACAATCCACATTCTTTTCATATCTTCTTGTTGTATAGTTTAGCAACATAGTCGATAGAAAAAGTATATTCATTATAAATATGTTAATCGTATAGATTTAAACCGTTATGTTTTGAGTACCACAAATCAACGTGAGATCAATGCTGAGTTATTTATCATAAGTGTTTACGATGATTTAAAGATGAAACCGTTTTATTGTATCGTACCACAGGAATGTCACCTGTCCGCCCGACACGAGTCGTGGTAATCTCGACATTCATCTCGTTCGCGGTTTCATCCTATGACCTTGTCAAGCAATCGATCCTTTACACCTTCCTCACATATCATGCTTACGATCAATCTCACCTAAATTTGACGCGTTATTTTCATTCTACCTGAATATTCAATTAGAAATTAAAACCCTATTTATTATACTAAATATATATACGCGTAATTTGGAAATAAACATTGGAATAAAGTATGCTTTTAGATAAAAGTTAAATTTCGCAAATAAATCGCTTAGGTTTAAATCAATGTTAACATTTTGTTTGGCACGCGGTAATAGAACGCGTCACTGTGATTAATTCTTCAAAAGTTAAAATTTAAAGACGATTGCGCGATTTTCCACAGGATGCGAATCGCTTGCATTATCGTTTCCGCTGCAAGAACTCAAAGCGATTTCCGCTCGTTTTGAATCTTCGACGAAATCCTTGAGTTAGCCCGGCGAATCGTTGCGTAGGTTGAGCTATTACCGGAAGTTTCGTATCTTTTTTTCTTTCCTCTGGTTACACCCTTTATTAAAAAGAAAAAATAACATATATATATATATATATATATATATATATATATATATATATATATATATATATATATAAATTTGTTAACAAATCATGAAAGAATGATCACTCGTCTAACGAACAAGAATGAAATAAGATTACACAGTCTACGATATTGCGGACAAGATTCCTACGTAAATGACGATTTCAAACCGTATTACATAATGGAAGCTAGAACTCCGGGGAAGAAAAGAGAAAACATTAAAATGTTTGTTGCATCTTCACAACAGCAAAATGCTTTATAATGCACGTACATAAGTATTTAAGTAGTTTGTAAGCATATAAATAAGTTGTTTGCGTTAAAGCCACGGTGACGAGCCTCACCGGGCATCGAAGTCATCAAGTTAAAAACGTAGACTTCGATGCTTGATGAAGCAACGTCCCGTACATTGCATAGCCATTTAAACACATTTTACGCCTTTCAAGCAATTCTCTTTTGTAAATCCATACATGTAGCGTGTCTACGTAACTATGTATTTCATGGGTACAACGATTACCGTTGTTTAATGCAATCACGTGATTCTAAGGGAATTAGTTTCGTAAAAAATGTCTTCAAAAATTTTAGCACGTTGTTTGAAATTGTTTCAAGTATTTTTATGACAAGAAAGTTTTTGTAGTAGAGTATGATGTTCAGAATACTGTCTTTATTTTTTTTTATTGACAGATTAATATAAACAGTTTTCTTTTGTGATTGTATACTTTGAAAATGTACCAAACATTGTTTAATTTTCTTGAATATTATTTTTACTGCTATTCTCAGTTACATATTGATTAATTTTTTCAACTGGAATTCAACAACGTTAAAAATAAGTTTGCATGTCGAAACATTAAATACATTGTTTATAGTTTCCGATGGGAAAATATTACGACACTTGAGATACTACCAGTGTATCTTATCGATTTCTGATTCTGATTCCTGTATGTGTATATAAAGTTTATCGTAAATATGAAGCGTTTGAAACGTAATAAATGTATCTTAATACTTAGATATGCGTATTGAATTGCAGGTAGCATTAGCACTGGATGCGGTTATCCTGGTGCACCAGCTCACAGCAGTGTACGTTTCACTTTTAGCGGCATTGACGATGTTATAGACGAAGAGGATGCTCTTCTCAAAGAAACAGAATTCCCGGAAGGAACTGTAGCTACTTATTCATGCGAACGGGGTTTTGAATTACTTGGCCCAGCGAGAAGACAATGTCAAGCAGACGGGACTTGGACACCGGAAGGTGTTCCATTTTGTGGTAAGTCTTTTTTCAAATTTATATTTTTTTTTATACACATTTCTATTCAATCAGATATAATTCTATCGATCGTGCGTAAAGGAAAAATGTGTCATACGCGAATATAACATATATATACCTGTCTAATTATCAGAAGACAGGAAGTTTCGGTTAGTTGATCGACCCAATTCCGAATGTCCTTGACCGAGGCGCTCGTCGATAGATAGCCAAGAAATACCGAAGACAGTGGGGGCATTGCACCGTTAACTCTGAACCTGTTGCTCGTGCGCGGCCTTCCCAACCTTCCTTCCTCGTGCGCATTCCTAATGTGAAGCAGCCGCTATCCGTTGTCCTTGGGCAGACTTGATTTTTTTCTTCCTACCCCTTTCTCGCTCTATTTTTCTTAAATGCATATATACTTGTTGGTATAAATAATTAAAGGGTGTATTTAACACGTTGATTATCATTTCACAATAGAATAATACAATACGGTATATATCATTTTGGTATTACGATAAATAATGTTTAATTAAAATTGTTTTTGATGAATAATGCAATTGTTCAGTTTATTGTATAGTCCAATTAAATAAATACAATATTGTTCTATGGTGTTGATATTTGAGGCATTTAAGTCACTCATAATCCGTTTTGATCTAATTGAAAAAATCAATTTCTATCAACGTGTTAAGATATAATTTTATTTTGTATCGATAACAAAAAAAAAATATAAAACAAAAAAACAATAAAAAAAAAATCAGAATCCAGATGGTCGAGTATTCGAAATCGACTCCCTCGGCAAGAAAGCTCGACGCACTACTTCCTCCTTTTCTCTCGGCTCTTGTGAGAATATCGCGAAACGTGGAACTTTCTTTTCGACCTCCGTTTACACGTCTACTACGGTTTTATTCTTTCTAAGCGCATCGCTCGAAGGCACAACTTCCTAGATCGTTCGAATTCATCTTTACGATCGTCTACGATTCCTATCTTTGACATAACGTTTTGGCATGAAAACGGAAGAATACTTTCACTTATCTTATTATTTTCATCGATTTTACAACATAACACTTACACTTTATCCGATCAGGAAAAATCAAAGACACTCTCGACTCGAGAATCATTAGAAAATAAAACAAAATTTATTTCTTTTTCATTTACGCTTCGACGAAGCTCGAAAATTTCATGCCCGAGTTTAACACTTTCACGTAGATTCTTTCTACTACTTTCTTGTTATCGTTTAATTTCTGTAATAGAGCTTAACCATATACGGAAAATTGTGAAAGTAACGTGACAAGAGATTACGCATCATTTGCTAGTATTTGTATTTGAAAATTAAACTACTTTCGAAAGGATGCACATAATTTATACGTTTCTGATATTCTCATTGATTTATTTTTTTTTTTTCTATTATGACTACACAATATTCCGTTTTATTAATTCTACGTATAATAGAATACAGATAATCCTAAAACCTAATATGTCGGAAGACTTCCGTTATTAGAGTTATTATGGAACCGACAATATAATCTCTGCAAAATTTTTCTTACTCACGTTTACTCGCGAGAAATAACTGTAAATTATGAGGTACGCGAATGTATCGAGTTTGTGGGAACGTGCTATGTAGTTGCATACGTGTACAACCGTACAGCTGAATGTCGATGAGTAATTCAATATGTAGGTTTAGGTCGAGAACGCATCAATTATTAACTTATTAGTGTTGTAAATACAGTCATCTATTGGAATGTTGGTAAGTTGTCGTTTAAACTTGTTTCCGAGAAATATAATATTATAATGATGCAAAATGATTAATCGTATCGTACATCGATTATTCGAATAATCTGATCGAAAGGATTGAAATATAAATCCATTTATTAAATTAGACACCACAATTGAATATTATTCAGATGCTAAAAAAATAAAATAGTTTTATTTTTATTCCTCATACGAATTTAGGATATTTTAGATCATACATATTTCATTGGAAAATTATTCCTGATCACGCCATCCAAGTTTAGAATATTTAATCATATAAATTACATATCAGAATTATATATCTTCGAGATGATAAAATTAAAGAAAAAAAAAAAGAACAATTTTTCTTATCCTCGTATAAATTTAGAATATAGGATCTTAAATATAGGTGTCTAATTTATTTCTTCCTTTATTGCTATATATAAAAGTAAATTAATTAGCCTCATTAATATAATCAATATCGACACGATAACAGCAGCAATTTCAACAGCAGAAGCAAAAGTAGCGTCAGCATTGCGAGTTAGCGCCGGTAAAATTCTCACATTACGGTACAGTAAAACTACCGCAAGGCCAACGACTTCTTCGCGAATGCACTTGCCAGCACTTACTGAACAAAACTTCTTATTCTTATTCTTCTTATTATTACCCTTTTTTCTTTTTCTCCTTATTAATTTTTCTTTTCTTTTTCGAGGCCGCGACTGTTCATCTATCTGCGTACTTCAACTAGATTTATATGTATTGATAAAAACACATACACTGTACACATACATTGAGTACCAAAGTACCTATTCGCCCATTCACGTATGTACATAAATCGCGGCCATACTCGCGACCTTCTTTCATCATGTACTTATTACATACTTGTATATACAAGGAGTATGGCAATGAGTCTTGGCGGCCTTTTTCTCATCCATTGCGATTCAACGATCGCGATCGAACGATTAACATTAAAGTTTCAATCATGCCATGTCACGTAATCTCTCGTCAAATTGCATTTAACTTATAACGAATGATTGAAAATAATTTTAATTAAGAAGTTAACGGAAGGATTAATGAAATGATCAAGTTCTTCTATTGAAGATGAATATGTGTCTAAAATAATGTTAGATTAGCCAATAAATTCATGTTAATTTCTGCCTTTTTATTCATATAGAAATATGGTATAGACTTATCGTTCAATCTTAATTAAGTTTTGATTATTTTCTCTTTGCGTTTTTAGTATTGAACGTTGCCGGAGGAAAAGCACCGATGCAATCCAGCAGTTTGGAAGGCGGAATTCCGCAACGTGCTGTTGACGGAAGCAGCGCACAAATTTACACAGCACAAACTTGTACCTTAACAAGACCCGAACACAAACCATGGTGGTATGTGAATCTTCTGGAACCGTACATGGTACAACTGGTCCGATTGGATTTTGGAAAACCTTGCTGTGGTAAGTCAAGTATTCCATTTTAATTTCCATTGATCAAATCTGCGATTAATTCGACGGATGTTGTTAATAAATGACTTTCTTTAATCAGCTAATTATCAGTAAACTAGCACAAGTAGGAGTCTTATTCATTTACTGAGATATCTATATTTGATTGGGTGCTTCGATGCATGAGTTTCCTCGACCTCAAATCGATTCTTTCACTATGTTGATTTTCTGTCAATCTTTGAGAACGCGCTTTCTTTCCACTGACCAAAGATAATCAAAGCGTCTAATCGAGGTAAACCGAAAGAGAGCAGAATTATCGTTCAAGCATCGTCTCGAACCATCCGTGAAATTGTACGATGAATTCACTAACGCTGTATTAATCCCACTTCTTCTTTTTTTTTTATTTCTAACAATTTAATATTTACGTTTGATCGATCATTATTCCTAGAATTCGTTAAAATTATTCAATCAGTTAGTTAGTTTAGAGATGGATTATTACGGGAACAATAATCGTCAGTTTCTGATGTGTAAAATTGATTTGACGTGAATACACCTGGATAAATATCGGATGAAATGATCTCTAAGGAAAAGTTGGCCATGTGTGGCAAAATCCATGATGTATGCAGCCTTCTAGCAACCTCTTGGACACGGCCCAGGGAACTTCGTTGAGATAGGTATCCTAGGATGATTTCCACGTTATGCCTTCCGAGTCGTCTACATGCCGTACTTATTTGCAATTAAATCAATCGCACTTCACAATAACCTACCTTATAATTGTTCTTCGCGGAAAGAAAAGATGAGAACTTTCACATTGAGCAACAGCCGTGACGATCATAGGTCTTAACGATCCTATACAATGCAGATAATATATGTGATGTGTGCAACTATAATGTTTATGTGTTTCGTTTGTTGAATTTATTCAGATAGATAATTAAATAAAATAGTTTATAAAGTTTGTTCTATTTTTAATTTTATTTATAAAAAAAAAAAAGAGGAAACGATTACAAGCGGAACGAAACATATATTATCGATAACGTATATCAAATACTAATTGAAATTTATGCAAACACGATTGAATACGCATGATCGCCGAAAAAGGAAAAGAAAAGTGAACGCAATTGAGAAAACCAGGACAAGATCATTTTATTGTCCATAAAGTAATAATTTAGCGAAGAGGACGAGACGATCCGTGACGACAAATCGACAGGAGTTTCTCTCAAGTTTAAGAGAAAAGGAAGAAGAAAATGACGAGAAGCCGGACATCGGCTTCGTTTTGATATCGCGTTTCCTTTTCGTACTTTCAAACAGTGAAATTCAACGAGTTTACCGATTTATGAAAGTTCTACGTATTAGATGCGTATATCGTTTCTTTTATTTTCTTTTGCCCCTTTTTATTTCTTCTGTCGAAGAGAAACGAAATGTCTCAGAGAGAAGAGTATGTAATATTGTAATAACAATCTACGCTGTAATTCATTGTTGCGGCTGAGACGTTATTTAGGTTGAAATGATGTTGCCTTTTTTTTTTTCATTTCTTCATCAATTCGCTTTTCAGTTAATTACGTTTAGTATATTTAAACAAAAACAAAAGAGGAATTTTAACGGAGCGAAAAGAAAATGAAGAAATTCGTTTTTTTTTCTTTAAATTAATAGGAACTGGTATTCCTGGTACGATCGTCGTTCGCGTCGGTAACAATCGGCCGGATTTAGGAACTAATCCAATTTGCAACCGTTTCACTGGCCCACTGGAAGAGGGTCAACCTCTTTTCCTTCCTTGCAATCCACCAATGCCTGGTGCATTTGTTTCGGTGCATTTAGAGGCTTCCACCCAAGCGCCAATTCCGGTGCAGCTATCCTTGTGCGAAGCTTTCGTTTATACGGATCAGGTGTGTAGTTGCGATCAACGCATCACTCATATTACTTATCCTTAAAATTAATTAAATTTGTTATCTTGTGTTTTGATATTCCTATGCACAGGCATTGCCTATCGAAAGGTGTCCACAATTCAGAGACCAACCACCAGGATCAACAGCCACTTATAATGGAAAATGTTACATATTTTATAATCGGCAACCGATGATCTTCGCAGATGCTTTAACCTTCTGTCGTAACCGGGGTGGCACTTTAGTCGATGAAAGTAATCCTGCACTTCAAGGATTCATTTCCTGGGAATTGTGGAGACGACACAGGTACTGTATATCCATCTAAACATTTAATAGTCAATTCTTTGTTATCTAATCAACTATATTGATATTATTTATTTTTTAAGAAGGAGTGACACTACCAGTCAATACTGGATGGGTGCGGTGAGGGATGAACATGATCGGACCGTTTGGAGATGGACAGGTAGCGGAGAAGAAGTTTCCGTATCTTTCTGGAGTCTTCCACAAGGTACAGAAGAAGATTGTGCTCGATACGACGGTAGCAGGGGTTGGCTCTGGTCCGATACACCTTGCAATGCTCGACTCAATTTTATCTGTCAACACCGTAAGCGTTATCTTTCATATTTCATATTTTTTTACCATTTTAATGATACATTTCTAATAAAAATATGCTCAATTCGTAGAACCACGATCTTGCGGTAGACCCGAACAACCACCAAACTCAACCATGACCGTGGCAGCTGTAGTAAGTAGAAATGCTGCTACTCAATACGAAGTTGGTGCTTCTGTAGAATATACTTGCAACTCTGGAAGTCTACTAATTGGACCTTCGACTCGTACCTGTCTTGATACGGGCTTCTATAACGAATTTCCACCGGTTTGTAAAAGTAAGGATTCAAAAGTTGCTGTTTATCTCCTCGCTGATTTTAATGAGTTATAAACTAACTTCGCTGTCGTTTTTTTTAGATATCGAGTGCGGTTATCCCGCGAATATAAAGCACGGTGGTTACACGTTGATTAACAACACTGTAACTTATCTGAGCCAAGTACTCTATTCTTGTGACGAGGGATACGAAATGACAGGTAATCGATGATGACAGTAATTATTATGATTATACGATCTCACGTAAAATTAATCTATTATTTTTTTTTCATTTTATAGGTCGTGCAAGGTTAACGTGCGACATTGATGAAAGATGGAACGGACCACCACCGCGTTGCGAGCCCATACATTGCGATCCACCCACAATGATTTCTCACAGTTTCGTTAAAATCGATGAAATCGACGAAACTGAAATAGCAGGCAAAACGAACGTTAACAGGAGTCTTCTCGTTGGTAGTATTGTCACTTATACATGCGAAAAAGGTTATAGATTGATCGGTTCACGGCAGATTCTCTGCTTACAAACCGGACTTTATGATCACGCTGCACCATCTTGCATAGGTAATTTCAATTATTTATAATTATTTTAGTGTTTTATTCATTGAATATCTTATAACACATTTTAACTATTCGTATTGTCCATTTATGTTTGTATAGAAGAACCTCATTCGACTACAGTAACGTTGCCTCCTCGAGTGACTTCACGACCAGCAACGAGTAGCAGACCACGACCATTCGTTACAACGAGGATTAGAACGACTACATCAGTAACAAATGTACCAACGAAAGCAACTACGACTACTACGATGAAATCAACGATAAAATCAACAATAGTTCCACCAAAATCACCGATTACTGGTGAACACATGGCGACTGTTAAAGAAACCGAACCGAAAAAGTCAAACGTTAACATACAAAGTGCTGTTTCTTCTCCATCATCGATTCTAAATGATCATAGCAAGGATCATCCACAAGACAACGAGATTGCTGGTAGTGGTGCTGATCATGTGCAAGCCGGTATTGGCACAGGTGTACCCGAACCTTCGGGACCTTTACAAGTGGACACATCTAATCAACCGGCTAGTGCTCATCAAGCAAAATTAAATCTTGGTGCAGTCATTGCACTCGGAGTCTTCGGCGGTTTCGTCTTTCTTGCTGCAGTCATCACAACAGTAGTCATATTGATACGCAGGTAAGGATAAGTTATTGTAATATCTAACTAGACGAACATACAAATATCACAAACAAGCAGTCTATGTCTTATTCTGCTACGATTACATGATTAACACTCTTTTATACATAAAATATCCGCTCTTTACCTACTTCTGCCTACTGTATCGCCTGTACAATATACAAGGTGTAACAAAGTTACTGGAATGCATATCTCATATTTATAAAAGAACAATTCTTTATTTATGAATTATAAAACATTCGAGTGTGATGTTATTTTTAGTATGGTCTACTTATTATTCCAATATATTTAGTATTCAGATAATAAGATGAACATTTTGTATGCAGAGTATGCAAATATAATTTTAGAATACACTAAGTAAATTAGAAATTAAATATATTTCCACGTTGACGTAACTAATCTACAAATAAGGATCTCATTTTAAAATGATCACGTATTTTTGTTACACCCTGTATTTCGATTTCTTTACTTTTCTATCTATTTCTCCTCTTTTTAATCTTAAATTAAACGCGAAAACGTTATTCCTTTAAAAACCAATTCATTAACCATTACCATCGAATTAAATCTTTTTGACAAAGAATCGCGATTTCGCGTAGAAATGTCGCGTACTCTTCTTGTTTCATCTATTAACGAATTCCTTTCCGACGCTGGTTCCTTTTCCTAAAAATCACACAATGATAGTAAAAATCGTAAATTATTTCTACGAAAAGTAGAAGTGACTAGCGGTAGACAATTGATCTCTGATCTGATCTTTCATCAATAATTTGATGTTAAAAGAGTTAAGAAAATAATCTCCAAATAAAATCACATAATTTAAGTCATTTACAATTTTCCATTTTCGAACTTACAAGAATAAAGTTAACAGGATACCGATTGTTTTTAATTGTATACTGTCTCTATTGTACACTGTGCAAGTGGTAGGATCCAATATTCAACCGTTTCCAAGAAAACGAAAGAAGAAGTTTCACATTTTACTACTTGCACAGAGTGTATGGGTCTTGATGGACTCCTACAATTGTGTAGAATTAAAAAAAAATTGGTATCTTGTCAACTTGGTTTTCCCCATTATTAGTAAATTGTCATAGTTAACTCGCCTTTGATTGTGAGATTAGAAAGAGGCTTTTACTTGTAACTTGGACGTGAGTAAGTTCGAATAAAAAGAGTAGAATTGAAAAAAATAAAAATGAAGCGCGCTTAGGTAGATAGAAACAGTTGAGATTCATTCAAGAGTTGAAATGTTTGCGTGGTTTGGCGGTAATTAGCGGCAGTGGAAGCGTAAGAGGAAGGCGCCGCAGGGGGCTCGGTGGGGTTGGAGCGTTAAGGGGTGGCGGTAGCAGTGGCCTTGGAAGGGGCGAGGCAGGAATGCCCTCGCGTTGGTATACGCTACTGGCGCTGCCCTTCCCCGACCAGCACCTGGGGCGCCGCGACCTCATGGCACGCCGTGGTAGCGATCATCCTTACTCCTTCACCATCTCGGCAGCACACCGTGCCGGTTACTTCTCAAACCCCTCTATTTGAATTCTAAATGAGTACAACCACGAAAAAGCAATATCCAACAAACAATAAAAAAAAAAACGAAAAAAAAGGAAAAAACAAAAAATCAAAGACAACAGCAACAACAATTACGACTAAGAAAAAGAGAGAAAAAATAAAATAAAAAAAAAAAAAAAAACAGGAAAAAGGAAAGAGAAACTTATACGAATAAAAATAAAGCAGCAGGATAAAGTTTACTTCTTCCCCACCCCTCCAACCGCAACCACCGCCCCACCACATCAACCATCAACACGTACCACCATCACAACACCACTGTACGTCAATCTCGCAAGTGATAGTCAAGGTAAACGAGCAAAGTTTCTACTGCGCACTACGTATAGTGGTAGCTCGTTTCACCGGCAGCCTAGCGGTGTCCTTTTTTCTTCTTTTTGTTTTTTACAAGAAAGGAAGCTTCGTATTATTACACGCGATTTTTTTTGCACGCGTTCCTCCTCCGCGAGTGACCATTTATGCACCCTTATCCTGATTATATATTAACTTTTCCTTTATTTTTTTCCAAGATTAATAATAATAATCACTGTGCAATGCTTCACATCGATGCATGTGAATAAAATAAAATGTTTGCTTTGATCTTCTTCATGCACGATTGAACAAAAATTAATCCTAAATTTTACTTTTCGCTTGAGGTTGATTAATTGCCAATGATTGTTGATAATAATTGTTTCCTTATGGAAATATACATATAATTATTCGTTGATTATATTTTATGGCAAAGTCGGCCTAACTATCTTTCATCATAACATTATTCTTATTCTTCTGTTCATTGCATCGTTTACATTTCGTTGGTTGTTTATTGAATCACTTGAAAAATAATAATCCTCTAACTAAACGCTTTATAGAATAATTTTGATAACATTATGATTGTTAGGAACAATATCTTTATTTTACAATCGTCTTATCCCTGTTTATACAGGAACCGTGGTAGAAGCAGTAAACATTATCGCCACCGAGCATCACCAGATTGTAATACCGTTGCTAGTTTTGATAGCAGTTCATCCGAAAGTCGAGGTGGATTAAATCGGTATTACAGGCAAGCATGGGAGAATCTACACGAAACCACTGGACACAAGATGAACCATCCTGCGTTACAGCGCAAGGAGACCCTGGATGAACCAGGTTATCGGGAAAATTTTCGCGGCAACAATACCGAACGTGATGGTTCGGAATTAGTTGTCAGCGATGTCGCAGCTTATCCATCCAGCAAGCATGCTAGTGTTTCCGATAAGAAACGTCATCACCACCACCACCATCATCATCACAATAATTCAACACCCGAATGGAGACAGTCACAATCTCATCATAGATATTGAACATTTCACGGGTGATTATATATTTCCAATTTTAATTTCAATCAAAGAAATTCATTGGCACATTCGCTCTTAACAAGAAAAACGTGCGTACGCATATAGAATTGTTTATTATTTTGATAGATATACGTGAGACCTTTGCTATGAAGGATTTGATATTATCGCTCTGTTATCTTATGAATAATTTATAGTTAATCGATTTGTTATACGTCATACTGTACATACATATATGTAGAAGTATTTTAATATGCGATTACTATAAAAAAAAAAATAAGAATTATGTTCATCTTGATCTTCGTGGAAGATCAGAAGATTTTTTGTAGCAGAATGCCAAAAAAGAAAGAAAAGAAAGTAATATATACATATATATATATATATTTATTACGATCAAATCTTGGCATATATATATTTATCTATAGCAAAGTGTACCTTTAACTTTCTTTTAAACTTTCTTCTAGACTTTCTCTCTCTCTCTCTCTCTTTCTTTTTTTTTATTATACATCTTCGTATAATAATATTATCTCGAATAGGTTTTGTCGAGTTTTTCCGATAAGAATTGAAATCTGTCATGGGTACCTTGGCCTCGCCTTGAAATTACTAATTACTTACAAAAAGGACAAAAATAAATAAGGGAAGGCCGATGTTATCCATTTCGGAATAATACGTTCGTTTAGTGACGGAAGCTACTTTGATATGTAAATTGGGTAGATAGAATACAGTTTGTACAGAACACAAACACCTCACAAAGTGACTTTTTTAATGACGATACGTTTCAGAATACATAATAGATAACAAATTTATCTTCGCGTTAATTTAATATAAACGGTAACTATCGTTATAACTAATGTTGACTGAGATAAGATATATTCATATAATTATTTTGTATACATATGTATTTATTTTGCCAAGTAATGACGAGTAAATTATTATAGTGCCATTTTGGGCAAATTACTTTTAATTTACCTAAATATGATATATATTTCGTGAAAATAATCTTATACCATTAGTTGTTAGTTACTGTATTGTATCGATTACATTAAATAAACACATATATATTTATGCATCATCTTTGAGATTCTATTCCATCAACATTTTATTAATCAATGACATATGTAAATCATAAAAAAAAAAAGATATTTCTAGTAAATAATATTTCAACAACAACAAAATACAATATTGTATTTCGTAACAAACGGATACAAAAATGAAAGATTGCATGATTTTATTTGAAAATATATTGTTCAGACTTACTCCCTATAATTTCATTTAAAAAAATTACAATTAAAGTACACTTAGCTTTGTAACCATTTATTAATTAATTCTCCGACTCGTGCTCTGGTTGCTTTTAACTCAGCCGTATCATGTTCCGAGGGTGGATACATGTTGGCGCAATGCGCGGTACCTTCAATTAATGTCATTTAAAATATTTGCGAAAATATTTGATATAAAATCGAGTAAGTGTATACATACCATTGATAAAGATAGCAGTAGCCTCAGGACCTAATGATGTTGTAATACCTAGCGCATGCCACGGATCAACAGATCCATGTACGAATACTACATTGTTTACTTTTAACTGTAATGCTCCATACAGAGTATTGGTTCGTTTTACTGCATTATTAAGTAAATTTAAATTATATCTGAAAAAGAATATGACAAGAATGTAATAAATAATAATAATAATAATTATTATATTATATATTTTAACGGATTATTTTAATATAAAAACCTGGGGCCAAAAATATCGATGCACTGTTGGATGAAAAATTCGACCGGAAACGTGTCGCTAAATAAATTTGGACGTGCGGTAGATGTTTGGAAAAATCCAAATTCCGTACACGTTTGATAAACCCATTGCCGACCTAAAAATATTGAATTATAGTTTTACACGATAGTAAAGAGAATAATTTTTGTTAAATTACCTCCTTCCCCTGCTTCAGAATTCCACGTTACATTCTTTAACTCGTGAAGCATATTTTCGTATCTAAAATCCAAACATTTTTCTTTGCTAGCATTTAATATCAAATTATTTATAAGTGCTAGTCTATCGATGGGTGCACCTATCGTTTGGTTCATAAGAATTTTACATGTATCGTCAACGGTCAAATTAGCCATTCTTGAATTATTACGATTATCTTTATTGTATTGAACAATACCCGCAAAATTACTTGCTATAGTTTCGTATAAATTTGAAATATCTACGCGTTTTGTATATCCAGGATCTATCGGATCACACAGGCTGCAAAAAAAAAAGAAACAAGTTAAAAATAAATATCTTGAAATACTATTTGCAATTAATAAATTCATACTCACTTGAATTTTTTAACAAGACCTTGTTGACCTATCGGATGACGTAACATTATATGAAATTGTTTGTTAGCAGCTGCAATCACATCCACGCATGATTGAGAATATTCTTTAAGAGCATTTTCGACGATAACGTAGTACTCTGTAAAATATATTTTCATAATCTAAATATAATAATGATTGTAATATTTGTAATATAAATACTAATGGATCTATCAAAATTTAGTTGGTCAATAAATAGTTTTAACATTTTATATTTAATATTTTTTACTAAATATTTTAATATTATATGTGCATATACTTTATTGACCAACCCAATATGTAAAATATATAAAATACTAAACAATCTAGAAAATTATATACATAAGTCAACGTTATATCTATTGGATAATTGATATCATACTAACGTTGAAAATCAATTTTTGCAAGAAGAGGACCGCTGCTTGAAACAGCTGCATGTACAAGATGAGGATATTTAACTCGCATCCATGCAGCTAATGATCCAGGATAAGAACCTCCAAAAACAATCCATTTTGTATTCTTAGTTACATTATAAATATCATTCATACTTTCTATAAAGTATGCTATATCTGCAAGCGCTTGTTCTGAACTTAAATAAACCAAGTTCTTCACGCTCATATCTCTGAAAATTATTAATAATAAAATGATATATATTAAATTCTATGATATTAAGATTACAGATTATAGAATGTTAACTAACGCAGTAGGATGACTTTTTCCATAAAAGCGATGTTCAAGTTGAAAGCACATAGCTCCAAATTGTTTAGCATATTCGATCCATTGTCCTTCCACCATCCACTTTGCAGTTGCTGTTCCTTCGCCACCAATTAAAAGGAACATAGGACCACCAGGCTTATAATATTCGGAATTTTGAAAATATCTCTAGAAAAGGAATGATGAAATAACCGTTTGAGTTCAATAGCTTATTAAAAAAATATATTGTTAAAAAAGTAACACCCCATAGCCTTTAGAATTATTTAAAATCTATATTTATACCTGCTCCCAAATACGTGCATCGGTTGGATTAAAGTGATCAAGCATTTGGGTAAACCATTGTTCGTTAGGAAGTTTTTCATATTCTTTGCTTAATAGCAGTGTACCTAAATTTCCATCTTTACTTCTGCCTCTTATAAAATTCCGCAGTGCTTCAGTAATATTTAAAAAAACTGCTATTAACAGCAATGATGATAATAATCGCATTTTTCTAGAAAACACAAAGAAAATAATTATTATAGAAAAACAAATACGAAAATACAATAACATGTATGCATATACAACTGTAACAATTATTTGTTTAATGATAATAATCATAAATGTAAAATATTACTTTATAAAAAAGAAAACGATTGGAAATATAATAAAAAGAAAAATATAATTTTTTCACATTGAACAATATTTTCAAATATATAATAAAATAACATATAATTTTACTTTTATTTTTAAATTAGGTTTGTACTAATTGTAAGTGGTTTTCAAAAAAAAAAAAAAGAGAACAAATATTTCAAAGTCTAATGTTAGGAACAATAGATAAGACAGTGATACGAGTGTACAAAAATAAAATACACAAATATTTACATATATCACTAACAATAGAAACTTTCTATTTATATCTTATTGTTTGTACGTGATAACCAATATGTTACATAGATATATGAATTATATAGTGTTATTTATTAAATGTTTTCAATTAAAATATGAAAAAGAATACAACGATATCGTAAGAATGATAAGAATTATTTCCACCACGTTCGATAATTAAGTAAGAATATTCACCTATTTAATTTAATTTCGTTTATACAAGCGACATATATTTAATTTTACTAACAAATGTATTAACTTAATAGCGAGACTTTTAACAATTACTTTTTAACTGTCACTCCAGAAATTTTGTGGTTTCTTTTCCATTCAACTAGACATTC
The DNA here is from genome assembly GCF_049000335.1 of Polistes dominula. Classification (NCBI taxonomy): domain Eukaryota; kingdom Metazoa; phylum Arthropoda; class Insecta; order Hymenoptera; family Vespidae; genus Polistes; species Polistes dominula. Next base: position 3,830,146 of record NW_028301150.1, read on the forward strand.
AACTTTGGGATATTCTTTCCCTAGGTTACTAGGCGCGTTAAGGCGCGTTCACACCGACGCGAGGAACGGCCGCGGAGAAAGGAATGGGCCTAGGAGACTCCGTGTGGAGGAAAGAAATTCCCGATTATATTTTTGATCCCGTGGGACGATATTTATTTGTCGGCGTGGTGTGCCACGTGGTCACGTACAGAAGATAATGTTTGCACACAGGAGATACTTTTTACACAGTGAGCGCGATGAGAGAAGTGCGACCGGACGGTTCGACTGATGAAGCAGAAGTGATGTGGTTTTTCCTGCGTGTGCACCGCCACGGCGATCCAGGCATGCGGAAGTGGGGAGAGCAACAGTCGCAGTGGTCACTCTTCTGCTCTGACCAACCAAAGGCGTGGTCAGGCCAATCAGATGCCCCTGCGGAACCGCGTCATGAGGTGCTTGCGTATGTTAGTGCTGGCGGCCGAGAGGTGTCAGCACTTTTCCTGCGCGCGCTGCTATAGCTGCGCGCTGTTGGCCGAGAGATGTCAGCACTGCGCTGGTGCGAGACGCCACAGCCACTCCCCCTCTGGACCGGCTGCCGGAGGCGAGGCGGAAGGTAACTCTGCGGAGGATGTTGGGCCGATGCTTCTGTCTGGGTGCTCCGCTGTTAGGCATGATGGTGCCTGGTTTGGCGGAGGCGGTGGCGAGACAATGAGAGGTCTGGACGCCGGAGGTGGGTCCTGAGTCACTGGCCGAGTTTTAGGCGCTGGTAGTGGTGAGAACGATGAAGTCGGCGACCGCGGAGGCGGTGCCGAAGCCTGTGTCGTGGTGAGAGCCGGTGCACGGTTCAGATCCTCTGGAGTCTGGGCGGATGTCGACAGTTTCGGAGCAGGCGAATGAGCGGGTGCGTCTGACGGGTGGTCGTCCGAGGTGTCCAGGTATGCTGGCTTCAAGGCGTCTGTAGACACGGACTTTTCAGCGCCGTTCACCAGGATGACATACACTTTGTCATTGATGCGGCGGATGACTTTGTGTGGTCCTGTGTACGGAGGTTCGAGCGGTTTTCTGACCGTGTCGACTCGCAGGAAAACGTGCGAGCATGTTCGGAGGTCCTTGAAGAAGAAAGGACGGTGGCGAGAGTGGTCCGTTGCCGGAGTAGCACTTAGAGTCTGCATGAGTCCCCGTAGTCGGCCGACGAAGGAGGTCGGGTCGACGGGTGAACTGCTGGGCGTGAAGAAACCGCCGGGAACGCGAAGCGTTGTGCCGTAGACCATCTCTGCCGGCGAGGCTTGCAAGTCCTCCTTGTACGCGTTCCGTAGGCCGAGTAGCACAAGAGGAAGTGCGTCGGGCCAAGGAACTCGAGCGCACATTAGTGCTGCCTTGAGTGTTCGGTGGAACCTCTCTACCATGCCGTTAGCCTGAGGGTGATGAGGTGTAGTGCGGATTCTGGTGGCCCCCGAGGCCTGAGCGAGTGCGGCGAAGAGTGCCGACTCGAACTGGGTGCCCTGGTCCGAGGTGATGGTGAGCGGGCATCCCTTGTCCGCAATCCAAGCCGATGTGAAGGCCCTGGCGATGGTTTCTGCCCGGATGTCCTTGAGAGGAACAGCCACTGGCCATCTGGTGAATCGGTCGATGATGGTAAGGCAGTACCGGTATTCTCCTACCTGGGGCAGTGTGATGAGGTCGACGTGCACATGCTCGAATCGACTTTCCGTGGTCTGGAAGCGGGAAAGCTCTGCGCGGTTGTGTCGCGCGACCTTGGAGCGTTGACACGGTAGGCATGCGCGTGCCCATGCGGTGATGTCCTTACGTAGACCGGGCCAGATGAACTGCCTCGATACATCTCGTACCGTTGCGCGGACACCCGGGTGAGCCAGACTATGAATGGCTTCGAAGGCGGTTGTGCGGAGCGAGCGGGGTAGGTATGGCCGTACTCGCCCGTCGTGTATGTCGCAGGTCACCTCGAATCCTTCGATGTTGAGTCGCTGAAGGTTGAGTGAGGTGCGTGCTGCGAGCGATGGGAGCTCGTCATCCCTGGCCTGTGCTGCGGCGATGGTCTCCGGGCTAAGTGCCGAAGGCAAGCTGATTGTGGCGCAGGTTGAGGTTGGCGGCGTCGGCGATGACGTAGTGGCGTTCGTTGGCCCATCCGGAGCTGGAGCGTCCTCCGTCGTCCGGGAGAGAGCATCGGCGACGACGTTGTCTGCGCCGTCCACGTGCTGGAACGTGATGTCGAACTGGAGCAAGAAGTCCAGCTGACGTTGCTGACGTGGCGAGGCCTTGTCCGAGGGTTGGTTAGCCGCGAAGGTGAGCGGACGATGGTCCGTTAATACTGTAAATGGACGACCCTCGAGGATACGTCGGAAGTGGTGAACTGCTAGGAAGACGGCTAGGAGCTCCCTGTCATAGGTGCTGTAGCGAGCCTGCGTCGGTGACAATGTTTGCGAGAAGAAACCGACAGGCTGCCATTCACCGTTAACCAATTGTAGGAGCGCGGCACCAACGGCCGTGCTGGATGCGTCGGTAGCCAGCCGAAGAGGAGCAGTAGGTGACAGGAAAGCGGTTTCCACTGCTCCGGCAAGGCTGCGTCGTGCGTCCTCGAAGGCTCGATCTGCTGCGTCGTTCCAAACCAGCGGACGCCGGCTGCGCTTGGGAAGACCCCGAAGAAGCTGGTTGAGCGGCGCCTGGATGTGAGCTGCATGCGGTAGACTCCTCCTAAAGAAGTTGATGACGCCCAGGAAGCGTCGCAGGCCTTTTGGTGTGGTAGGCTTCTGGTAGTTCCGGATGGCATCGATCTTGCGCTCCGGAGGACGGATGCCGTTGGCGGAGACTCGGTAGCCCAGGATGGTGACGCTGGGCAGTCCGAGCTGGACCTTGTCCACCTTGTAAGATAGTCCGGCCTCCCGTAGACGGTCGAAGAGCATCCGTAGGTGACGTAAATGTTCTTCGTGCGAGGAGGACCGGATGAAGAGGTCGTCGATGTAGCTTCGGACGAACGGTAGGTCCCGGAGTAAGGAGTCCATAAACCGCTGGAACGTCTGTGATGCGTTCCGAAGACCTAGCGGCATCCTCTGGAACTCGTATAGACCGAACGGCGTCGTGACCGCTGTTTTCTCGATATCTTCCTTGGCCATCGGAATCTGGAAGTATGCCTCCTGGAGGTCCAGTACCGAGAAAACCGAGCAGCCACCGCTATCCTCGAGTAGGTCCTCGATGACAGGAAGGGGATAGCGATCCGGAAGCGTGACGGCATTGAGACGACGGAAGTCTCCCGTAGCTCGGAACCCGCCTGTGGGTTTTTCCACCAGGTGCAGAGGGCTGGCCCATGGACTCGACGAAGGCCTGATGACTCCCTGACGCAGGAGGCGGTCGAACGTGGCTTTCGCCGCTGCTAAGCGCTCGCCGGAGAGGCGGCGCGGTCGCTCGAAGACAGGCGGTCCGGAGGTTGTGATGCGATGCACCACCGAGGAGCCCTGAAGCGCTGCTCCCCTCTCGGAGGGCTGGGCGAGGTCTGCGTACTCGGCGAGCAGCTTGTCGTAGGCGGTGCGATAGTGGAGATCCAGGGGTCCCGCGATGGCGTCGACCCCGTGAACGGAAGCCTTCCGGTAGTGCATCGTCGCTTCCTTAGAAGAGGCCGGGTCGATCAGTCGTTGCCTTCGAATATCCACCAGGAGGCCTGTGTGGTTGAGGAAGTCCGCTCCTAGGATGGGCACGGGCACGTCGGCGACGGTGAATACCCAGGGGAACTCGCGTTGCAGACCCAGGGTGAGCGTAAGTAGGCGTCGTCCGTAAGTGGGGATCGGTGACCCGTTGGCCGCGATGAGCTGGAGACTGTCCTGGGACAACGGTCCGGAAACTAGGCGGCGCGGCAGGAGTGATACCACGGAGCCGCAGTCGATGAGCATCGCTTGTCTGAGCGAGCTCTCATGAACGTGGAGGCGGAAGTCCGAGAAGGATCGAGCGGCGCCACCGTGTACCGCCAAGTTGTGCGGCGGCGCTACTCGTTTAACGCCCTGTCCTGTTCGTAGCTACACGGTGGGATGCAGTGCAGTGCCCTCTCCTGGAATTTCCGGTGGTAGCGACACCAGGGCGATCTCGTGGACGTGGCGCCCCCCCGGCTGCGCGTGGCCGGGAGCGTGAGCGAGAGCGTGATCGACCGCCGAGGTTGACGGTCAACCGGTGGAATTGGTCGGCCATCCGGTTGAGTATATCGGTCTGCCGGTTAAGTTGATCGGTCATCCGGTTGAGTTGCTCGGCCATCCGATTGTTAGAGAGGGTCAGGTTGGCGAGTGTCGCGTGCATCGCCGTGTGTTCCCCGTCCACGTGGTCCCGCCGAAGTGGGGGCCCGGATAGGGCGGTGCCTGGCGGAGAGAGAGAGCGCCTCTTTTGGGTAGCACAGACACCCGGCGCGAACTCGCAGACGCCGTCGGCCCTGGCGGCGAGCTCGTCCAGGTCCATATTCTGCAGGAGCCGCAGTAACTGGGAGATTTGCGGAGGCAGGAGGTCGAACCATCGGACCTTGATGGCGTCGTCACTGACGTTGTCGCCAGCGAGGTGGCGCATGTGGCGAAGGAGCTGAGACGGCGAGCGGTCGCCCATAGTAAGGCCGGAGAACAGCTTCTGCAGCCGTCTCTCCACCGTGTCGCCCAAACGAGCGATGATGTGCTTCTTCAGCTGCTCGTATTTACCGGTAGCTGGTGGCGTCCTTAGCACATCCTGGAGCTCCTCGACCGTATCCTGGTCCAATTCTGCTAAGGCGACGTAGTAGCGTTCGTCGTCCGAGTGCATCCGGTAGTTCATGAAGATGGCCTCCAGCTGCACGAACCAGAGGTCCGGATGTCGACGCGTGAAGGGTGGATAGCGAGCAGGTCGGCGTCCGGCGTCGCTGGGCTGGCCGGCCTCGGCGTAGGTGCAGGCGGTGGTCAAGACGTCGGAGGTCGGCGTGGTGGCCGGTGCCGTATTCTGACGCTCGGCGTCGCGCTGGGAAGCCTCGGCGCGTGTGGTGGGCATCTTTCTCTCTTACTTCTCTCTCTTTTTTTTTCTTTGAGGCGAAGAGGTGCCGGTGATGAAGGCAAAGTCAGTACTTACACGAAGATAGGCAGCGCCTGAGAACACGTGGCGTTGGAGAGCACGTGGTGATGAAGAACACGTGGTGTCGCCGAGCACGTGGTGCTGAGAAGCCAGTGGTCTGGAAAGCACGTGGGGCCGCTGAAGATGGTCCTCGGGATCACGTCGGGGTCACCAATTTGGGATATTCTTTCCCTAGGTTACTAGGCGCGTTAAGGCGCGTTCACACCGACGCGAGGAACGGCCGCGGAGAAAGGAATGGGCCTAGGAGACTCCGTGTGGAGGAAAGAAATTCCCGATTATATTTTTGATCCCGTGGGACGATATTTATTTGTCGGCGTGGTGTGCCACGTGGTCACGTACAGAAGATAATGTTTGCACACAGGAGATACTTTTTACACAGTGAGCGCGATGAGAGAAGTGCGACCGGACGGTTCGACTGATGAAGCAGAAGTGATGTGGTTTTTCCTGCGTGTGCACCGCCACGGCGATCCAGGCATGCGGAAGTGGGGAGAGCAACAGTCGCAGTGGTCACTCTTCTGCTCTGACCAACCAAAGGCGTGGTCAGGCCAATCAGATGCCCCTGCGGAACCGCGTCATGAGGTGCTTGCGTATGTTAGTGCTGGCGGCCGAGAGGTGTCAGCACTTTTCCTGCGCGCGCTGCTATAGCTGCGCGCTGTTGGCCGAGAGATGTCAGCACTGCGCTGGTGCGAGACGCCACACAACTATAGTCGCGCGCCCTCTTCTTTACTCCGTCGGTAAAACAGAGATTACCGATCCGTCACAGAAATAATAATGTAATTTCATTCGTGAACAATAGATAGCATATTAAGTGGTGACGACAATTCCAACAGTTTAGGACAATTAGAGCAAAATACAGCGTACAAATTTCAAAAGAAGATATTTAATACACATGATAAAAAACGGACAGAGAAGATACTCGTTACTCAGGGTCTAAGATTAAAGGTAGAATATATTTGAAAAAGTTTCAGAAAACAAAAAATAAATTTTGATCTGTAAAAACAAGTTTTTCCAAGGAACTTATTGTTTGAGTTAACAAATAAAGACCAGTCATTATAATTTCATTGTTTAGCTAAAGTAGTAATAGTAAATACAATTTACATATGTAATGAGTAACAGAACTCTTAGATAGTATTCTATAAAAATCTTTTTATTATAGTAATGATGAATGAAATATGATCAATAAATTTGGTAAACATAACTTAAGATAACTTTGTGATATTAACATCATTTTAATTGGACCTAATTTAACTGCAATAGAAATAATATATAAGTTTCTGATCTTGAATCATTATCATTTAAAACTTTAACTTCATAGTTTAATAGTTCCTATAACTCATCATTGGTTCATGTCAAATCTTCATTGGGAGATATTTTATAATATTGTTGGTAACAATATTATTGATCTATTTTAAAATAAAGGAAAAATACATTATTTCAAAATATGCTTTTCATACTTTAATAATAATATTAGACGTTAAAGCAATGCAAACAAGTGTACGTTATCTATAATAAATACAGATGTAACACGTGAAACGAAAAAAAATTAATACTTTATATTATTAATAAAGTCAAAAGTAATAAGCCAATCAACTGCGAGAATAGTAGAACCGCGAAAAATTAAATCTACTAATCGTAAGTATTTAAATACCTACTGACAATTCGATTTATAATTTAAAAAGTGAATGTAATAGTCAAAATTTATATATTATTTTTTTTATATCTTCTTATCATTGTTTAAAATTACTTTTTAGTTACAACTATGATCAACTTTTGATTATTTTATAACAAAATATATAGAGTAAACAACGCATCAAATTATTTTCATGTTTTACTCACATTTTTAATAATAATTGAAAATTTAAGAAAAGAATTATTACAAATCTTAATTTTTAAATAGTGTATTACAAATTTTCTTAGTTAATTTCTTTCTTTAAATCTTCATTAATTCGGTTTTTATTCCAATGTCCAATCTAATATCACTTTATCTTAAGAATGACAAATATTGTAACAGAATGAACAGAAAAGATAAAATGTTTAATCAGTGTTGCCGACAAAGCCAATTGGATCGTTATAAATATCATTTATAACCTTGCTTTCAGTTTAATCTGCAGTTAGGCGAACACGAGCAGAGTCATACAGTAGAACTTCGTTAAAGTATATATCAATATTTAGTATTTTCATGTTTATGTATAAACGCGCTAATATTACTGTATTATTAAAATTTAAATTATCAGTGAAAGATTTAGTAAATTTTTACATTAATTATTATTTGTTTAAAATTTAATTGTTTTTAGCGTTTTAAACTATTTCTTTATTTTTATTTGTGGATTTTCAAAATTAATGGTTTAAAGTAATGTTAAAGTAGTTTATTTATAAAAGTGTTATTTTTTGAAAAGTGCAAGATTATAAGAAAATTGTAATAAAATGTTTCTTTATCTTATTATGGTTGTTATTTAAATTATATACCAAAAATTTATTTAATTTCAGATATTCATATTATAATATATAACCACAAAAACAAAAATGAAGTTCGCTGAACATCTATCCGCTCATATTACTCCTGAGTGGCGTAAACAGTACATAAGTTATGAGGTAAATAATTTACTTGTTAAATTATTTTATTTGTTATTTATAGTTTATGATGAATGTTAAATAAATTTTATTATTATAGGAAATGAAAGCGATGCTTTATACAGCAGTGGAGGAAGCACCTTCTTCAGAAAGTGTAGAACCAGAAGTGATACAAAGGCACTTTGCTTCCTTTGATGAAGTATTTTTCACATTTTGTGATCGTGAATTAAAAAAGATCAATACTTTCTATTCTGGTAAGTAGATATTTTGTAAGAAAAAAATGTATAAGCAATAATAACAATTTCTTTATTGATGTAAATGATTATTTTTTATAGAAAAGTTAGCGGAAGCTACACGTAAATACGCTGCATTACTAAACGAATTAAAAACAGCCTTAGAATTACAGCAGGGCACTGGAAAAAATAAAGGAAAATCTAATTCCAGATTGCATCTACCGACGAGAAAATTACGAGAATTGAAACTTGCATTTTCAGAGTTTTATCTTTCTCTCATACTTTTGCAAAACTATCAAAATCTTAATTATACTGGCTTTCGTAAAATTCTTAAAAAACACGACAAGGTATTTAATGGAGTAATATAGTAATAGATTTCTAATATTCGCTATAAAAGCTTCCTAAACATATCAAAAATATTTATTAAGATAAGAAAAAGTCAAGAAACAACCATCACCTTATGTTCCTTCACGTTTCCAACTATACATCCAAGTAATAATCCAAATACTATTTGTATCAATTAAAAAAAATATTAATATGCTTTATAATATTATTGTTGTTTGCAGTTATTGTCTGTGGAGAGTGGATCAAAATGGAGAGTAGAATGCGTAGAAATAGCTCATTTCTATACTTCGAAAGATATAGACAAGCTTATACAAGAAACAGAGGCAACTGTAACGAATGATCTTGAAGGTGGAGATAGACAACGTGCTATGAAAAGACTTCGTGTACCACCTCTTGGAGAACATCAGAGCCCATGGACTACTTTCAAAGTGGGATTATTTTCTGGAAGTTTTATAATTTTGTTTATTACTGTTATTCTCTCAGGTATCATATATATACATTTAAATTCTCTATTTATTCTAATAATGTGAACCATAATTAGGATACATTATTTTTTTTTACTCTTTACAGGAGTATTTCATGAAAGTGGAGAAAATTTAAAAATAGCCTTTCGTTTGTACAGAGGACCAATGCTTATCATTGAATTTTTATTTCTAATTGGCGTTAACGTTTATGGTTGGAGATCTTCTGGAGTAAATCATGTATTAATATTTGAATTAGATCCACGAAATCATCTATCCGAACAACATCTTATGGAATTGTCGGCAGTCCTCGGAGTAGTATGGGCATTAAGTCTATTAAGTTTCCTTTATAGTGCTAGTCTCAGTATTCCACCTTACGTAAATCCCTTAGCTCTTGTTTGTCTTATGTTGATATTTTTTCTCAATCCATTAAGAATCTTCCATCACGAAGCACGCTTTTGGTTACTGAAAATCATTGTAAGTGATTGTTACAAATAATCTCAATGAAATATTAGATTATTCTACAACAGATAATTCTAATCGATTTATTTTATTGTAGGGTCGTGTTTTGGTGTCTCCATTCGCGTATGTTAATTTCGCAGATTTCTGGTTGGCCGATCAATTAAATAGTTTAACTACTGCTTTATTGGATTTTCAATTTTTAACATGTTTTTACATTACGAATGGTAATTGGTTCGATGTAGGAAACACAAAACAATGTACATCAGGATCTTTGATCATCAGACCTATTGTTAATTGTTTACCAGCTTGGTTTCGTTTTGCTCAATGTTTACGAAGATATCGTGATTCTAAAGAAGCATTTCCACATTTAGCAAATGCTGGAAAATATTCTACTACCTTTCTAGTTGTTATAACTAATACTTTGTATAATTATCATCGAGGTGAGTTAAAATGGTTGATTTGTATAAACATTTATTTATATGAAATTAATCAAATATAATAATATCAAATAAATAAATTGATTGTGTTTATATTAGATGAATATTTTAATCAATGGGAAAATCCATGGTTATGGTCGTGGGTAACAAGTTGCATAGTTAATTCAGTATATTCTTACACTTGGGATTTAAAAATGGATTGGGGACTTTTGGATAGTAACGCCGGTGAAAATAAATTTTTAAGAGAAGAAGTTGTCTATTCTGCAGCGGTAAGCATTGCAATAATATAATTTATTAATATTGTTAATTACTGTTGTCATAATAAATTGTAAAAATCCATTTCAGGGATTTTATTATTTTGCGATAATAGAAGATTTTATATTAAGATTCATATGGGTTGCAAGTTTCATTTTAGTACAGTGCAAATATATTTCCAACGACATGATAACATCTATTGTTGCACCTCTTGAAGTATTTAGGTATGATTTTATATTATTTGTATATTTTAATATATTAATAATCCATCAATGTATGTGTATAACTTTGTAGGCGTTTTATTTGGAATTTCTTTCGATTGGAGAACGAACACTTAAACAATTGCGGTAAATTTCGTGCGGTACGGGACATTTCCATAGCACCGATCGAAAGTTCTGATCAAACGCAAATTCTTCGTATGATGGACGATGAAAATGGTGTATTGAATAGAGGTAAACGTAAAGGTGGTGGTAAAAAGCAAGGAAATACGAAGGAAGATAAAAGAGCGTTACTCAAAGAGGAAACTATTGATATTGATATATCGAATGCTAGTTGAGAATTACATCAACGAGACTTATAAAAAAACAATCAAAATATACATATATATATATACATATAGTTGGATAGAATATTGTGTATGCATCTAAGAGTAGTTAGAATTTGACCAAGTTTTTTTCAACTTTAAATAATGAGGTAGTATTAATCGAATTTAGTGTAAAAACCTTATATCTGTGGTATAATAGGTGTCCTGTAATTTTTATATAGGACACCCTGTATAAATAACTTATAGTTAGTGATAACAAAAGTGATGCGTGTTATCTGGCTTTTGTATTATCTCTTGAAAGTACTCTCATTCATAATGTAAATATTTATTAGAATATGATATACTATTTTTGAATGGAGAGTCTTTCGTTACATAAAAATTTATAAGGCTTTTAAGAACATGATGCATTTATATTCATTTTTCTTTGTAGTTTCCATTTAGAGAGTATGATTTACTATATTTATGTATATAATGCATATAAGTAGCATCAAAATATAAATGCGTTATTGTATTAGTGCTAAAAAAATGAGGCTCATTCCAAATTAGTGCGTTCCACGTCTTTTTTTTCATATTAGTTATATATACATATACAATATATATAATAACTATATATATATATATATATATAACTAATATGAAAATAATTATATATATAATAATAATATAATATATAATGTATATAATAACTATATATATATATATATATATATAACTAATATGAAAATAATTATATATATAATAATATAATATAATATATAATATATATATTATATGGTATTAATATATATATATTATTTTATATTGTATTATATATATGTATATAAATTTATATTATATTAACTCCTCACACGTTGTTATAGTGCAAGAGGTTGAAAATATATTATTTGTTCGATGCATGATAAATATATTTTTTATAGTCTCTTTATATGAATAATATTTAGTAAGAGAGAATGAGAGAGAGAGAAAGAGAGAGAGAGAGAATAAATAATTAGATTTAGATTATGTTTCTCTACAAAAGACATAACGTGTCCAGCGTTTAAAAATTATAGATAAATAGTGCAGTTATAGGGTTAATTACAATATTCGTCTTATGGTTTGCTAAAGAATATTTTAGATACTAGAGCAGTATTATACTTATTGTTAATATAGCTTAATACGCCATTCTTTATGTTAATACATTTACAAAAATCATTATTATTTTAACTACGAATTAAATTTTATTTACAATCATTGTTATTAATTAAAAAAAAAAAAAAAAAAATTATTGCATTTGTAACGGAATTATCATCGGATTCGCACAAAATTCTTTTTCCAATTTTTTTTTCAAACAGAGAAAGATTTTTATTGCTTTTTCATCTCTTTTAAATTCGTCAAAACTATATTAAGAAAATTCAACGTTAATTTTATTATTGCATTTAAAGGAAATAAATTTTAAATTATTGTATGAAAAATAGGATATATCATAAAACTATTTTTTCAATTGTACGCAATACACATTTCATATGTCAAATTTGGATTAAATCGATCGAAATAAAAAAACTAGGAAGATTATAATTTTAAATGTAAATTTTATTTTTCTACAATTTCATTCAATGTATATTTGAAAGGAAAATATTGAAATCTCATAATAAAATATATGATTTCGATAATCTATATTGATTTTAATTGTTATTGCTATGGTACTTCATGAATAAGTGATGATGAATCGTAACAGGGACGATAATGATAATTATGAAATATGAGGATGACAATGACAAAATAATAATAATAATAATATTACTAATTATAATAAAAAAAAATAACATAATATATATAATATAATATGAAATAACGTGTTAATAATATTTACGATGACAATCAAACAGCACGCCGTTCAAATTTTAAAACTACAATCATTGTCAGTGATAAAGAAAAATATTCATAATACGTTTAATATTAATACTAATATAATAGTAATTAATAATAATAATAATAATAATAATAATAGTAGTAGTAGTCACGCGCACATGTCTGCTTTTATATGTATATATGTATATATGTGTTTATATGTATATATATATATATGTATATTCTCTGTACAAAAAATTGGTCGCGTTAATAATAAGCGAACCAAAATCTTGCGTTAAAGCAAACAATTATTAATAATTAAAATATTTTATCAGTGATATTTAATCTTTTATCTCGTTCTAATTATAAGAATAAGGAAATTTACCAGATTTAAATTGCATCGCGAAAGCCTCGTAACTTTGACAAATTATAAGCAAAATTATGACGCTTTTCACGATTATAAATAACGTAAAACAAAGTTTGATAATATAAAAAAAGAATATACTAAAAAAAAAAAAAACTTTTGAGATTCGATCAATATGATTGATAATGAAATTTTCAAATCGTTTTATCCATCCTGATATTAAAAAAAAAAAAAAAAAAAATATATATATATATATATATATATATATATATATATATATATATATGTACATTTATAATAATTGATAAGATATCAATTACATCAAATTTAAAAGTATCTTGTTTGTAGGCAATTTATTAACAACACAATTGATTTATACAATGTCATCACATCGCGGATGTCATCGTTATTTAATCAATTTTTATATTTTTTTTTTTATAACTACGTGATAGTAGCTCGTCGAACAAATTACTCATGTAATTGTAATGTCTTTTGAACGTTCGATGTACGAATTATATACATCATCGTTCAAGTTTTTAAATATTTTTTATTTATTCTCTAATTCATAAAATATTTAAATTCGATGTACAACGAATCACTGAAGTATTCGTACACCCGCTGTTAATTATTATTTGCTTGTAATATAATATTTCAACGTTTTTATACACAAATACATATTTTAAGATTATTCGATTTTAAAATTGATATCAATATTGTAACTTTCTTTTACAAGTAAATTTCATTTATATCAAATTGATCCTAATGGGTTGCAGCCCAGAATTTCATACAATCAAAGGGCCCCCTTCGCGGTAAAAAAATAATTAAAACAATTGTCGACAAAATGGCGAATGAGTCGCCATAACTAATCCAAACTTTGGTTAATTAGATAGATCTCCAAACAATGTTAGTCCAGGACTCTCAAAGTTAATGATCCATCTCTGAGGGTGGGCACGAATACTCCTGTGATTTATTGTAACTATAATATATATTAAATATATATATATATATATATAGTATTCGTCAATGAATAATATTCATCATTGGTTCATAACATTCTTGTTTGAAACTTACAAAAAATATGATAAAGATTGTTAAAAATATTATTAAACACAAAGAAACGAGGCTTTCTTTCAATAGCAGATCTGGTTTCCATTTTATCCAGTTTAATAAACGTGCTACACCATTTTTAATACGATGTACGTGATCATTAATTTGATCAGTAATCGTCGGCAAGTATACAAAGGCTTATTTTTATCCGCTGTCTTATTAACTTCGTCGTATATTTGTCATTGGAACCCTATTACAATTATTATCCTTAATAATATTATTATATTTATCTACAGGCTTCTTTATTTTCTTTATTTTTGTTTCTTATATATCGAGCAAACTTCAGTTTCCTAACAACTACGGTTTTTGTGGTCCAGTTTCTTAAATGACTAATGTAAGTATCAAAAAAATTAAAAAAGAAGATAAAGAATAGATGAAACAAGATAGAAGGAAAGAACAAAAATAACATAGATAATTTTTCTTGATAGATTATCAGTGGTAGCGGTCATCTATCCATTTCCAAGCTTAAAGACGAGAAAAACGTGAAAAATATTTCTCTCTCAATTTCATTTATATTATCCAAGATATTTATATATAAACAATAATTTTCCCTTTCCTTAAGTTTATCTTTCGAAATAGTAATTCATTATATTTCTCACGAAGAATAAAATAATTTACTGTAATATTTTTATTTCTTAATCTTTCACTACGAAGCACGAGAGGAATTTGGAAAGGGTATGAAGAAATTGTTCGTAGAAACACGACGTTCGATTTTCTTACCGATGAAACACAAGGTCGATCTCGACACTCTGATTAATTGTTTTTTTTTTTTTTTTATATTTTTCTTCTTCGAGAAAATGTTGATCTCGCAAGTAGCATGTAATAAATACAAGAAATAATGTCAAAGATATGTAATTGGGAAATAACAATAAATCTAATATTCAAATACTGAAGAGATTCGTGTAAAACATCAGCAAAAAGCATTGAAGTTTTTACGAAAGAATTGTTTCGAATGAAAACATTGGAGATTGATTTGTTTTATGACAAGATGGAGGAAGAGAAGAGCGCTCCTAAGAATGACGATAGGATGCTAACGAGATGAATGGGATGAGGTTGTACTTTGAGAACATTTTCCTACCTTGGAATATACTCAGAAAGGTTCCTGACCTCCGAGACGAGAGAAATTATGGCGATCGGATACGGATGAAGATAAACGATTGCCTTCCATCGTTGAATAACGAACGAACGAACGATCGAAGGAAAGAAGGAAAGAAGGAACGAAGGAAGGAATGAAGGAACGAACGATAGCGTGACTCCTCCTGTGCAGTCGTCGGTGTACACAACCGGACTCTAAAAATAATCCTTGTCTCGCGCCAGACGTTTAAAAAAAAGACCTAAGATATCCCTTTAGAAGGATGCACCGAAGAGAAGAGGAGTCTCCCCTTTAGTTGGAAGAGACTCGCGGAATTTAAACTCTGACGATCGTCGGTAAGAAAATTGCATATTTTCTCTCTCTCTCTCTCTCTTTATCTTTTTCTTTCTTTCTTTGACTATACTCGGATGGAACGGGTTTAGACGAGGCTGAGTATCCATCAGCCGTTTGGAAAGAGGAGCAAAGAAGAAGAAGAAAGAGAAGGATGAAGAAGATATTCGTTTGGAGACCGGCGTATGTTGACCGGACCGGACTGGACCGGACCGGCGTCGGTTCTCCGCACATCGGACGGATAAGTAGTTAGCGATACCTATAAATAGGTACGACGGTAGTAGTCTATATAGGGAATTATCGTCGCCATAAGACAGGATTGTCGCAAGTTTCCTCTACGGGATTTTCCTTCTTTTTTATTTATTTATTTATTTATTTTTTTTTTTTTAATGAAAAACTGGCAGAACGAACGTTCCTATTTATCTAGAAAATACTACTCATCTTCGCTAAAGACCATTTTTATCTTGCCAATGGTATCTAAATATGACCAGTAATTATGATAGTCGGACTTATATTAGTCAGAAAAAAAAAACAAATATGCGAATGATTTATTTTACGATTTATTTTATAAATATTAGTAATATATTGAATAAATCGTAAAATTCATTATTACTATTTTTTCGACTCAAGTTCATTGTCTTAATTACCGAAACAAATGAGTAGACACGCCTATGTTTATATATTAGGTCATCACAAAAGTTTCTTTTTTTCTGTTTTCAATAAATTTTTATGATGTTCGATTATTATTTTCAAATGATTACAAATTCGGAGAATATTTTATTAACTTTTTACTTTCTTTCGCAGCGATCAATATTCTTGGATTTCTTTCATTCATCTACCATCGAAGAAATTATTTTAGAGAAAAATTCGATTAACTAGATTTAGTTTAGATTTATTAAAAAAAAAAAAAAAATAGAGTGCATCTTTACCTTATCGATTAACAGACAACAAAGTGATTCAATGGGAAAGATAAATGGACGGCATCGTTCCTATCCCGAACTCTATTTAAACGCGAACAACCAAGAGTAGCTCACGAAGATTGGTACTTCCGTTTCATCGCGAAAGACCATCTTTACGTGTCTAATGATTTACGTTTCTTTTTTCTTTTTATTATTTTTGTTTCTTTTTTTTTTCATGCGTATACCTTTTCACTTCGTTTCTCGGATTTCATCGCAAAAAGATGAGGAGAAAGGATTGGTATTTAAAATTGAGATAAGAAGAAAAAGAAGAAGAAGAAGAAGAGGAAGAGGAAGAGGAAAGAAGATTAAATTTAATTTAAAATGAAGAAAATAAAAACAAAGGAGAATAGGAAGAAAGGAAAGAAGGAGAAATGTGGTTTACTCGAAATCACTCGAGATCGTCCACTAAATTGTTCGAAATAATCTATTGTCCCCTCTCAGCCCCGTTGAGAACGCGATAAAAGGCTAAAAAACCTGCCGCCCCTCTCCTCCCCCACCACACCTTTTTTTCCTTTTCCTTCGCGTCATCGAAGCTCAGCGAATCGATCTGTCGATTGTTCAAAGATGCGTGATGATTATGTCGTCATCTAGATCGTCCTTCTCGTCGTCTGTCTCTTCCGGTTGATTGGCTTCCGCTTGCGCAGCTTTTGGATCCTCGGCAATAGCCTTCAACCTTCTTTGCTTACGCCTGTGCAAAAGTTCGACGATTATGTATCCCATCGTTCCAATCATCAAAACGGTCAATAGTACGTAAAGCTTCATGCGGGCGCATAAATGCGTACTATAAGCGTATGCGATCACGAATCCTGCGCTTTCCCATAGCCTATAATTCGAAAACGCGGCCTCCTTGTTGCGCCTGAAGAGAGTACCGTACAGACCTGTGAACAAATCATTATTTATGGGTTTTTATTATTATTATTATTATTATTATGTAAAATTTTGGAAACTTAATGTATACAAATTTTGAGTTTTGGCAAGTGTATCTCTTCATTGGTTTACAAGAAACTCGTTAACTATTAATTATATTTTTTTTTGATTCCAATAATATGCATTAGGTTAGGTTAATTGTATACTTTCGGTGTATCTTGATAGATTAAGAAAAAAAATCCAATTATCTAGAATGTTATTTTTTTTGTTTTTTGAAATAGAATTAAATTTGTTAATAAGTGTGTGCAATTTTTAATATTTATTTATTAATTATTGGACAACTTAAGAGATTATTTTTTGGACAAACGAGTTCTCAATTTGTTAAATATTGTGTTCAATGTAAATATCATAAAACCGTACAAATCACGAGTATTAATGTGCTATTAATTTATATGAGGCTTTTATTGATAAAAATGATTGAGGTATAGGAAAAAGAAAAAGAAAAAGAAAAAGAAAAGAAAACATATTGGAATTCTTTTGATAGATTATTCTAATTGTAAGACTAATGTAATTCATTAGAACCGTTATTCTAAGCTATTATACCCTATGACGTAATGATATATCTCACAAAAACTTGACACGTTATATACAGGTTTTAATCCAATCACCTTCGTCTTTAACTGTCCGATTCGGCGAAAAAAAAGTGACGAGTGTTGGACCCGGAGCTGTGTTTTCATCATAACCCTTTCCATATTCATAATGACTAAAAATTTCAGGATATTCATGAGCAAAAACGTTTATTTGTCTATCTATTGATGATACAAAAAAAAAAAATTGAAAAATAACATCGTTAAAAAAAAAAAACATTTTGTAAGGAAGCAAAAATCACGTCCGTGAACACGTGTTCATCTCTTCGTAGGCAAATTTAAAATTGTTTTCTTCTTTTACGTTTATCACAGAGAAGATTAAATAAAAATGAATATAGGACGAAATAAGGAAAATTCAGTTTTACGATATCGATTATTCGTTCATCATTGATTGAAGAAAAAAAAAGGAGGAATTTTGAAAATTATTTAAGATTCTAAAACGATCATTATTAGCAATTTGTATTCCGATCTGTTATATTTATCATAAATTATTAAATAATACTAACCGTTAACTTGCGTTTGCCAGACAGCATCTCCGACTCCCCAAAGACCGGAAACCGAATAAAAAATGTAAGGGTTATCCGGGCGTGGTTTCCAAAGAAGCAACACAACTATTAGACAGGCGTGAACGATGGCACCAAGTGCCATCAATGGCTGTCTTCCTACGAATTTCATGAGAGAACCGAATAACAAGGAACAACCTGCGTTTACCACTCCAAAACATATCATCACGTATCCCACTTTGTGAACGCCCAGAACGCAAGAGATGTATGCCTGAAAGCAAACAAAAAATTCAAGATTTTTTATTTCTCTTTAGTGATTTCACTATTAATGATCAATAAAATTTACTAATGGAATTGAAATTTAATTTTTTTAAGTGAACAACTCAAGAGAGAGAGTGTTTATTCACATCATAGAAAAATAATTACTAATTGTTATTTACAATTAAATTTTTATTGGAATTAATTATTGAAAAATTGTTATTTTAAATTAAATTTATTATTATTAAATATATTATTTATTATTAAATTTACTTATACCAATATTATTTGCATTCCAAATGCAAACTATTGCATTACTTATAAAAGTATTTATACATTTCCTCGACTATACATACATTTTTTATTATTTGTTTCTTTATTTTTAAATTACAAATTTATAATTATAAATTTATTTAATTTATATACAATCATTTAATTATATAAATTATTTTTATAAAAATTAAAATATATATCGTATGTATTCCTATTTATAAATTGGTCCAAATTTTTCAAGCAACTCGATATTATAAATTTTCTATGATCCTCAATAAAAAAAAGATTATTTGTTAAAATTTTTCCTTTTTAACAAACTTTAAGGACCAGTGTTTCCTTTTCCATGGTTCATCTAAATTACTAATTAATAATAATAATTTGTAAAAAAAAAAATTCAATTCAATGTTACAACAACTGCATATATGAGTTTTGTGTTTGCCAATGTTATTCGCGTAGTTCTAACAATACAAATTAAAAATGCAATTATTTATTCAAAAAAATAAAAACATTTGAGACTTTTCACCGTGTCACTTGTTATTATTTAGAAATAAATTGGCAAAGGAAAAAGATAATGATCGTTCCAATCAGTTCGACATCGGGTGTGCTTATGGTTGGAGAGTTGTAAACAAGACAGACTCTGATCGAATCGTGACGTAGGTACTCGATGCACGAACCGGTATTTTGAAATCAAAGACTTACATGACCCTGGATTCGTTGGAATGGAAAGGACGATACTTCTACAAGTGGTAGAAAAATGACATTGAAATGACGTATTATAGCTTTGCACAGTGAAGAATAACACGAATGGAATCGGTTTCTTTTAACGCGCTATGCCAATTAAAGAATTTCATCAAAGTTGTTCGAATATGTTTTATATTATATTGGATATTGCTACATTATAATGTTTATTAGACAAAGAATTTTCATGGACAGATTACTAATTTACAACTTTGTTCACATTTATTCCACTAATAATTCCTGGATAATTTCTAAGACCAATGAATGTAACTGTGTACTTATTTATATATATATATATATAAGTATTATCTATACTTAGATATGTCCTGTACATAAATATATATATGGATATATATTATTACGCGAGTATGCAGTAAATAAACACGATAGGTGGGTAAGGTTTAACGAGCCGAGCTTGTTATTTGACGTATATATCGGGAAAATCCTTTCGATAAAATTTAAATTCCATCCTCGGTCGAGGAACTCGAATTATCGAGTATTCAAGAACGAGCCTTCGCACTTAGGACGATATCTGATCAATCGATATTGCTCTTTTCTCAAGAAATATACTAACTTTGTTTATTCAATAAGATGATATTTCAACGATTCTCGCTCATACTACATCACTTCAAATAATATAATACAATAGAACAAAACAAAAGAAATTAATATATAAATACTCGTTATAGTCGAAGGATGAAGCAAACGTCGATTCAAAAAAAAAAAAAAAATAAATAAATGTACATTTTTTTATTAGTTAGATGCATTTTCAAGAGAACGAACGAATGAACGTTAATATCTGAATCATCCTGTATAGCCTGAAGCGTTCACGAGATCGAGCCTGGTTAAATGGAGATGCACGTGTGCGTGCATGCTGATGTTGCAGGTGAAGAAGAGATACAGGTACATAACATTTCAGGTTTGGAAGCGGTATCGCGAGAATAAGATCGCAAGCTATTTATATCGAGCCAGCTGACTCAATGGAGTCAGTGCATAAGCGCACACGTCTGATAGAGAGAAAGAGTGACGAGAGGAGAAGAGAGAGGAAAGGAAAAAGAGGAAAAGAGATAAGAGTCAACGTCTCTCTCTCTTTCTTTCTCTCTTTCTCTCTTTATTTCTCTTTCGCCATTTAATTGCCCAATTACCTGGCCTCATCGGCGAATGCACTCCTCTCTCGTCGGACCAGTTTTAAGACGAGTTCGTTCGTTCGTAAAAGTTCGTTCGTTTCTTCGATAGCACCAGTCGTTGCACTTTTCGCGCCAACCTAACGCGGCCGAGTACCTTTTTCATTCGAACAAGACGAAGAATAAAAAAAGTTCTATCGTATTTGTAACTCTTATATTATACCTTTGAATCATACGAAGAATCAAATACTATTATGATTTTGTTGAGAACTTTAATTTAATGGATATTATAAAAATATTATTATATTTATTATTGGAACGTTGTTATTTAATTTTTAACAAAAAGATTTATTTTTTGATTAGGAATGTTTTTAAAATAATTATTATTTTGTAACTCACCGATTAGTTCATGAATTATATTATATAATATATTATTATATATATATATATATATATATATATTTATTATTTAGATATTAATATAATATTAATAATAATATAATATTATTATATTCATGTAAATATATATATTGTCCAAATATTTGTTGCCGATTTTATGAAAAGTTGTAATAAAAATTGAACATATGCATTTATGAATCAATATGAATTGTATATATTGTATGTATAAAATGTATTGTAACTTTTATGCATTGATGACTAAAATATATTCACATTAGTTGCGTTTGTAAGTATCTAAAGAGATGAAGAAAAAGTTGATTTGCAAGAAAATGACACGGAGTTAGAAAAAGGTAGTGGTTGGCCGTGATGAATCCTTACCAACGCAAGGACCGATGACCTTCGCCTTGCTTACTTCGCGGATACATTTTCTACAACTTTGGTTTTAAAACTAGAATGGAAAGTGCAATGACGTCAAGAGGAGCCTCGAAGGGCTAGAAAATCAACGATTATTTTTCTTCTTTATCTTTTCTTTTTCTTTATCATTTCCAGTTTGCCTTCGAAGCTCGAAGAAGTCGTCGTCGTCGTTGTCGTCGTTGTCGTCGTCGTGCAACGAGTTTTAAACAACGTATCGACCAGAGTTTCTCGTTTCCCTTTAAAGTAAAATCTACGTTACTTATAAATAAATCAACTCGTTTCCTTTTCTTTTTCTTCTTCTTCTTCTTCTTTTTTATTATTCTTTTTGGAACAAAAATATACACTGGAAAAACTGTTAAAATAACGATTTATATTTCCTTACATATTACCGGATTGCTTGGAATGTTGGTACCGATATTTTGTCAATACAATTTCAAGATCAAACTTTTATATATTGAAGTGAAAATTTCTTTAGAATCAGGGTGATTTGAAAATCGTGAAACGGAAGAACGTGAAACCGATGAAACAAAAATAATTAATTAATTAATAAAATTCAATATATAATTTAATTTTATATATTTAATTATATATTTTATTTAATTCTATATAATAATTAATTAATTAATAAAATTCTATAGATAAAAATTCAGTGTCACAATATGTTTGTCCACTAATAATTTCGAAACTACTCAACTTATCTTAATGAAATTTAGTTAAATTTCACGTGATTTTTTTTCAACTTAGCACATAGCACAATTTTTATCGCGATTTTTTTTTTTTATTATTTTTTATTACTAATTTAAAGATTTTTATTTAGAGGTTATCTAGGTTCTGTAAGGTTCTTTCAATAGATGGCACTGTATTACAATTCAATTATTTTGATATATTCACGTCTCGAAGCTTGGTTTTTTTTGAAAGTTTCACTTCTACCGTGTGTGATCTGCACACATCTGTTTTTTTTTTATATATTTGTAAATCGACAGGACATATCTATGATAATTTTTATTTAATACAAATTTCAATCCAATATTTTGCGATCGGATTAAAATTATTTGCACGATTGTGTCTCGATACTTTTTACGTAAGGTTTATTTCTAGTAGGTGAAATTCTCACGAGGTGAAAACTTTCGCATAACAACACATTCATATAACACGGGACTAAACTCGTCATAAGTATTCAAGGAAATCGAATGAAGAAATCTTTTAGAAAAAGAAAAAAAAGAACAAAAAAAAGTATCGTTTCCAATGATTATATTATTTCTTATAATATTAAAAAGAAATTAACGAATTATGTATTCTCGGAAAGGATTGTATCGAAAAATATAAATCGTCGGACGTCGACCGAGTCTTCTTTTCCGAACGAACGTCCTTGCCAACGGTTGCTATGCCATAACTCTTGTAGAAAAAGATGATCGCTTCTTATAAAAGTTCTCACTTATATCAGTGGTATTGACTCGCAACCATACACGTATACACATACCATGAACGATTGAGAGGTTAAAAGAGGAGAAAGATTATGGTAATGAAATGGGGGAAGGGGGATAAAGAAAAGTAAAAAGAAAGGAAGACACGAAGAAGAAGAAGAAGAAGAAGGAGAAATGGTTAAGAATAAGGATAAAATAGCCCAATGATGATTCTTCGACATCGTTTGAGCGGATCGGCAAAAATAATCTCTGGCGCCAGCGAGAAGAGTGTAAAAAGTAAGTAAAAGAAAGAGAAAAAGAGTAGGAGAAGAAGAAAGAGAGGGAGAAGGAGAGGTAGAGGGAGAGAGAGAGAGGAGAGACAAACCGACCAAACGACCGACCAACCGACCGGTCATACGGCTCAACGACCGACGAGAAGCTTCCATTACAGCTCAGCCTTCGAGTTTCTTCAGAAGTAGGTTACTCGCAACTTCGTTGGACTTGTCTGTACGACGTTAGCGAAAACTGAACGTACACTGATTGGAACTAACTAATTGTAAGTATCGGTTTTCCCAGAAAGTTCTTACCGATGATTATTTTCAGTATATTATATAAATTTTCTCGAGATCGGTATTTAAAAAAAAAAAAAAATAAACACACACAACAAATTAAATGTACAAACGTCTGTTCAATCGGCTGGAAAGTGTTTGCCAATTTTGTGAAAATGTTGTTTGTCTATTAAATATAGAAATCTAATGTATGCATTTATAAATTGCCATGTAATTTCCGGGATAAACTAATATTAATATCATTAATTTGTTAGGAAAATTATTCTAAAAAATTTGTTTATATATATATATATATATATATTTGTAAATTAGCCAGTATTTTCCAGTCAAAACAATATTATTAACGTATAATTATTATCTAATAAAAAAAAATATTACCTGAGTAAAATCGGCACCGATGAAGGCCTGCTCCATGCCGATCCATACCGTGATGGGTATAAGTAACTGTTGATAAGGTTTCTTTAGTTGATAAGCGGTCGCCGAAAGTAATTGAATACCACTGAGTTCTTGACTATCGGCACGTCTTTGCTTTTCCCCGTATCTGCACATAAAAAATTCAATTTACCATGAGACATTTATTATAGTATTTCTATGTGTGTATGTATGGTTTGATTGAAAGACGTAAAGAAAAAAAAAAAAAAAAGAAAAAAAAGAAAGACACGAAAACAAGACTCTAATCTCGCTATCTCGATTGGGAGTTTACGATCAACGACAGTTCGAGGTCTCGCGAGAAATTTAATGACGTCGTTTACGTCCACTAAAAAGCACTGTAATGACGACTACGTTTATGAACGGATGTTGGACGCTACTATTTGTTTACATATTTTTTGTAAACTTTTTTTCCCATTTTCCAATTTTGTTGTCGTTGTTGTTGTTGTTATTGCTGTTTGTTGTTTGTTGTTGTTGTTTATGCGTATATTATAAACAGGAATTAAATATGTCAAAGAAATGAGAACAGGTGATTGTTGAAAATATGCAAAGGTATTCGATACAAGAAGAAATTCTTATCGTGGTCCAAGTGTTACACGAATTCCAACAACTCAGTCGAAGATGTTGATGACGATGATTAGAATCCAGAAACAAAGTTTCTAAAACTAACTTACAATACTTGAGTATGAACGTGTTGGTAACTTGGAGTAGTTCATCCAACGATTCTCCAGGTCCCGAGGAGAGACTACGACAGCGAATTTGCAAGATAAATCTCAGGTTGGCGCTATTAAACGGCTTAACGCGTTCTCCCAACAACAGCACAGCGTACGTTCTCCTCTCTTGGCAAATGTTCCAACCCAGACGGCATTCCAGAGAACACGTTCTGCCGTTTGACTTTCTTGGACCAGCCGAAGCTACGGATACTTTCGAGGTGGACAAGAGCTTGTTGTACGAATGCGGTATCTCGAGGTCTCGGTTCTCGCCTAGGCTTTTCAAAAAAAACCCACAAACACACACACACATACACGCATACATGCACGCACAACCCGATGAGATTAACATCAATTCCTATCATCTAACCGTTCTTATTATTACGTAATTTTCTTTTATTCTAATCAAACTCTCTTGGTTGCATCTTTTGCTTTTGTTCTTTTATTTTTTTTTCTTCCTACGTTCATTTTCTTGATTACTTTTCTGAGAAATTTGTAGATGTGTTGGGGTTAAAAGAAGAAAATGAATTTCTGGTTAATTCGAATTATCCGCGTAATTACGTGTTTTTTTTTTTTTGCAATGCGTTCATGCATGTTAATGAAAATTTTATTATACTATTACACATTACTTGGTATCAAGCATAGTAATGGAAAAAGACCCAGACAGAGTAAGAGAGAAAGAGAGCAGCTAATGGACATTACAAGCGTAAGATGCATTCCCAAGCAATCTAGATACATAATTCAACGAAACACTGACTCATTGATCAGCATCGCTCGAGAAACAAACGACTTCCTCTCAATCGGAAAAACTGCTGCTGTTTCTGTAGCTGCTGCTTTACGGTTCACGATCGTGTGATTGTGCATAACGGGAAATTTCTACAATCATAAATTGTATTATTTCTTTTCATTTTTTTTTTTTTTTTTCCTTTAAAAAACTTTTACATATCATGGATACGTAAGATACATGTAGTCAGGATAAGAAGAAAATAATTTCAGAAAAAAGGTAAATGGGTATAGAAAGGTGTTAATTATTGCTGTTACTATTTCTCTCACGGTATCACATACGCGATCGGCTACTCAGCCTTGCAAGGTCATCAAGTGTTGTTTTATCTCCTTTCACAAGGATAAAGGCTTTCGATCGCTATTTATTTTCTGTTGCATTAAGTATGATCCGAGAAACATGCATTCTCGTTGATTAATATCATTTTTATTTATTTCCTACTCAAGTTATTGTTTTATAATAAGAATCACGGTAAAATGTTAAACTGAACGAACTAGCATACATGCAAATGATTATAATGATGGATTAAGTTAGACAATTTTTTTAAAAATGATTTTACAATTTATTATATTCAAATTTGTTCACTTTTATATTCATTATCATGATTACCGACACACGAAAGAATGCAAGAGAAACCAAATATGATCATACGTGTCTATAATTACGACAGTTGATTAAAAAACAAAGTTCATAAAATAAATCATGGTTTATAATTTTTTATTCTATTATATAAATTATCTTAATAGAATATATAAATGATAAAATGAATTTGTAAAAATAAAAATACAAAAAATTATGTTCACTTAAATTCACTGTCGTAATTACCATCGGCACATGGATGACTAGTACGAGTTTTTGCTTGGATAAAGAAAAGTAATGATAGTCTAATAAAGAATGGTAGGATCTTTAAAGGAGCATAAGTTCTCCATCCGAGCAGAAAAGACTTGGCTTGAACGAACCGTTACGACTCGTAGCCTTGAAACTACCATGATGTGAAAAAGATATCGGCATCGTCGACGCGACACGTTGGGATCTAACGTTCGTCTCTCTCTTTCTCTCTCTCTTTTTCTAACAACTTTACGTAATATCGCTCGTAGTATCTGGAGATATCACAGACTTTGTTTTCTTTATTCTTGTGTGTTTTTTATTCTTTTTTTTTTTAATTGAAAATAAAAATAGGAAAAATAACGAGCATGATGAGAAGATTCATATAAGCGTACACTCAGATGTTGCGTCTGTTCAATGCGTTGCCTACTTTTAAGGGATACGAGTCAACCATTTAACGTACATTTATACATTTCGTTACTCTTATTAATTATATTCGTTGACTAAAAGTTATCAAACATCGAACATTGTTTTATTAACAATAAATGATTATATGTTACTGTTAAATTTTTGCATAAAGATTTTTCTTCAGAATTTTATTTAATTTGATTTCAAATAAAAATACAATTAGTTATTACGAACAATAAACTTACACCGAATGGTAATAATAATTGACAAAGAGTAAATTTATCCGTTTAGATATTTGTTAACAATTATTTGTAATTTAATTTGAAATAATATATTAAAAACAATAAATAAACTTCCATGATATAACAAAAAAAAATGCAGATATTAAACTCTGACAATGAGTTTCAATTGACCCGTCACTGCAGTGGCAGTATAATCATTATCTACTCGCTATTAAGCGAAAGGATTAAATCGATTACTAATGTGTTTGTAAAAAATCAATCCGAGAAATGATTATATTTAATTCTAAGAGCACCGTTTGAAAAAAAAAAATGATTAAATAAAGTTGCAAGGAATTGATCTGAGAAATAATTAAATTTAACTTTAAGTATTGCATTTGAACAAAAGAAAACAAAAAAAGCAAAGAAATAAATCGATTTTCAAAGAATCAATCAGAGAATTAATTAAAATTTAATTTTAAATGAATGTGTGAGGATTCTATTTAAGAAAAAGAAAAAAATCATTAAATTAATTTCCAAAGAATCTGAGAGAAAAATAATTAAATTCAATTTTAAGGGTCGATCGTAAATTTGAAATAAACGACAAGTGTATTTAACGAAAGCATTAAATAAACGTATTACATAAAAAAAAGCATTGATTGAATGTAGTAACGTTAAAAAGAAACATAATAGTTTAATGTAACATTGGAAAATAAAGAGATACACATTTAGTTACACGTGCATCGATCAAAAAATGCAAATTTTGTAATTCCTGTTTGATTACGCAATCCGAGCAATGCCGTCCGGTGGCACGGTGCTTCATTCATGCGATCGTTCAAAGTATCCCCTCCGCTTCTTGCACGAAGTGGTTAAGAATCATTAGAGGTAGTCAATTATAATTCGTAATATCCCAGGGCCGCATGATATCAAAGAAAAAGAGACTTGTTTCTCTTGAACCTAGGATACATATCCGTTTCCGGTTTTAAAGTCGTACAAATAAAACGATATGTGTCATAAAAGAATGGCGAATCAAACACGACATTTATTTATGAATATTTTTACATTTTTCGATGATCTCTTTTTTCAATCTTTTTACTACAGTTCAAAAGATAGTCGCCATTTTAATCAACGTAGAAATTTTTCATTGATACCAATTAATTGTATTATGCAAATATCAATTATTCAAATTATATAAAATAGATATAGAATTAATTATTAATCATTATACTTCGGTGTAGTATCGTTTATTATGAAGATATCAAGAATTTGTTATTCAATTGGAATTTAGTTCGTTTATTATAATTCATTTAAATATATTATCATGGATTTATTTATTATTTTTATAGATTCGTGATTATTGATCGTATTTTACTAACTTTTTTGTTTCGTGTTCTATAAAAAACAAATTGAAAAAGAAAGACAACTAAATTCGTATACCAACGAACAAATGAAATTGTTTATGAATTTAAATAAAATGATCGATATTAGGGGGGGGCGGGTGATTAAAATAAAAAAATGTTATTAAGATAAAACAATTATATTCGTATCGTACGAAAAATATAGTGTTCGTTAACGACATCTTTTTGTATCTTAATAATCGTGTCATTTAATATGAGTAAGAAATTTTGCAAGTAGTTTGGTATAGTAAATTTGCACGTGCTCGTACTCGTTGTTAGATTCTCGTTTAACTAACACGCGAAAATGAGATTTTCTATGAAGCCTTCGCAACATCAAATGATCCAGCCAACCTACTTCGACTATAATAATTTGATCAACGGGCTGCCATTAAATATTGCATACATCCGGCATAAGTGAAACGACGCTGTTGGTATTTTTACCTGTTTTTCTCCACGACCAACACATATTTTAGGTATCAATTTTTATAAAGAAAATAAATAAAATAAAAAAAAAAATACCCCAAAAATTCAGTCGATTTCACAATACACATACCTATATCTTTTTTAAACCAGGTGTTTATACTATTACAATATTTTTATCATAATATAGGGAGAAAATATAATAATAATAATAATAATAATAAAAAAAAAGCATTTATTCTGAATCATTCGACATTTGTACCCGCAGCAATGATTAGTGATTTACGAGTCAATTTAATCAATAATTTTCAATAAAACACTTTTTATTTCGTTTCCTCGTTCGGACGATGATTCGTTGCTATTAATCACTTCTTAAAACAATTTTTTTATTATTTATTTTTTATTTTTATTTTTTTCCCCTATGGCGCCGACTAATCCTTTTCGAAAATTATCTTTTATTATTATTTTTGTTCTATCGTATTATAGTCCATAAAAAAAAAAAAAAAATGAACAATAAAAAAACATAAAGGAACGAAATTAATTGTTCTATCAATTCAGACACATTAGTTTGATGTGCAGTTATAAATCAACCGCTTAAGTTTTGTATTTAAGAAACGAAGTGTAATTTGGATTAGCCGTCGTAGTATTTTTAATAAGTACAAATCGCGATCGTTACGATCGTGGTATTACGTAACGACGTGGTCGGTGGCTTTGCATCTATGTATCCTGTCAGGATGTACGCTATTTTGCAATCATGAACAGAGCAATGTTTATGGCGATATCGCGTCGAGAGAGAGAGAAATAAAAAGAGAGAGAGAGAGAGAAGGGGGTTGGGAAGGGGGATACCCACGGATCTCGCGATACTCGCTCATTAAGGCGGGTTTCGTAATATTCCTCTGGAAAAAAACGACGCTTCGTATCATCTTCTGCTACTATTTTGCGGACGACGAATTATACAAACGAAATTCCGAGAAATGGTCCGACATATACAAATTATTCTTCCTTTTCGTTTGATTTTTTTTTTTTTTTTTTTTTTAGTAGGGTTTTTATCAAAATTCAAATTAAACGAAATTATTAGCACTTTTTTGTTTCAGAATTTGAGTATGGATTGAAATGATTTTTTTTTTTTTTTTTATATATATATATAAATTTAATCGTAAAAATAATATGACTGGTAATATGATAAATAGGATTGGATGAAACTCGATGATAAAATGATGATTTGTGTCTTCAACGTTTTATGAAAGTTTAAGATTATTTTGTGTAGTAAATTTTTTTTTAAACTTATGACTCAAATACTGATAAATAAAATAAAATGAAAATCGTAGAATAAGATCGTTCCAAAATTTAAAAATGTACCGACTTGTCTTTTCAACATTTTATAGAATAATAATTAGAAATTTGTTTATTAGAAATATATGATGAACGAAATGATGATAAAGAGATAAGATTGGAGAAAAATTGTAAAAAAAAAAAAACAATAAAATGTTTACTTACCTTGATAAAGGATCGACGAAAAGTGCGACGATGATTACTGCGACGATGACGCAAGTCAAGTAAATCGATGAGATTTTGTAAATCTCTGATTCTGGTGGTCTCTCCAAGTTTTCGTGTGCCCCATTGCCGAATACGCAAAATTCAGCACCACATAATTTGATTTTATTCCAACTGGTTGTACTGTTGCCACCACTGCTGCCAAATTCTCCCTCACTCAGTACTAAAAAAAAGAAATAAATAAAATGTAATTAAATTGAATGCTTAATTTATAAGAAAGTAAAATATAAGAAGAAAAAAATGAAAACAGTGGAATATAAATTTAAAGAGAAATCGCAATATAATATAATATTCGTAGAAACAAAAATGTTTTGCTTTTCACATTAAAATACGCGCTTTGTACGGGCTTTAATTGATAGTTCCGTCGTCAAGGTGATGTTAGAGAAAAGATCGAAAAGGTTGATTACAGTATTACACCGGAAATCACGGCCTGACTCGATCGTATTCTATCGAGGTGTCATATTCTCAAGTATATAGAAACGAAGAAGCTTAGTTACATTAACAACCAAGAGTTTGAAATCTTCGTATAAATTCAAAGAAACAAAACATTAATAAGCAAAAAACAACTAAATAAATACATTTGAAATAACCGGAGGTAGTATAATTAGTCAATAAATAAGAAAAATGACGTTTTACATTATTTCTTTGTTTCCAAACAAAAAACGAATGTTTATATACGAATTACCTTTTCAAAAAAAAAAAAAAAAGAAACTATTACTTAGAATCCCATAAAGACAAATTTTAAATATTATTCTAAGTTTCCAATGGATTATTTGTTTATATTTCTAAAGTAAAAGTTAGCAAAGGATGTTCTGTACAAAAGAAAGTTCATATCGAGTATTGGTTTAAATTGAACGTGTAAATTATATAAAAGAACATTAGTGGATGTAAAAAAAATGTTGAGAATCTTTTGAAAAATAAATTAAATGGAAATCAGCTAACGATTCGAAACTTTCTGTATGATAATGTACATGAATTTTATATCAATCTTTGTATAAATCGATAACTCGACGGTGTATGAAATGATGATATTATAAATACTATGATAACAGAGAAAGAGAAAGAGAAAAAGAAAAAGAAAGAGAGAAAGAGAGAGAGAGAGAGATCTTATACATCAAGTTGCATCATCAGGTGTTGATAGGATCGTAGAGGATATGCGATACCATGTTCGTGTTATGTTCACCTACGAATGTGTTAGTCGATCGTAAATCGATTGTGCTTGCTTATTGGCTCTCTCCACGTTTCAAGTGATCGAGAGATATCGATGTCACGGTTAGACCGGTGTCTCATGGTAATCAACGGTATTACACCCGTAACAATTTATATTATACGAGACACAATCGAATCATCGTTTTAGGATCTTTTATTTTTCATACCTAATTTTCTTATTTTTTGTTTTCTTGTTATTACGTTATTTTTCGAAAAATAATTTTAGTTTATTTCTCAACGGCATATATACTTAAATGAACATTTTGTTCGTACTTAAAATTCAAGGTGTTTCAAATGATCGTAAATATTTAAATATTTTTTTTTTTAAATATTTTTTGCATTGTTTTTGAGACAATTATCATTCACAAGTTTTATTTTAATTCATTTTCAAAAGGACGATGTAAATGAGGTAAATATCTTTTAAATCGAAAACGCGGCATATATGATTTTATACTCTGCAACATATTATTACATAACGTTTAGTCGAATACTGCAGATAATTTGTTTGAAATATTAAATGTATTAATAAATGAAGAAATAATATTATCAATAATTAGCGATTACTGATCAAAGATTTAAGAATTATTTCGAAGGATGACGCATACACTTAAAATTAAGTAGTATAATACTTATCAAGATAATATTATGTATATATTATTTATAATTTACTATAATATTATTAATATTATTATTATTATTATTATTATTATTATTATTAAACGAATATAAGTTTCTAATTGAAAAAACATTTTATGTTTTACGTAATAACGTTAAATACACAAAGTAACAATTTGCTTATTAAACGATTATTAAAGATAGGGAATCCCGAATATATCATCTTGAATGAAAAAAACAAAAAAAAAAAAAATTAATGATGCATCAAATTTAAATTAATTTGCATCATTTATTATCAAGTACACGACGATCGTTGTCCTCGGTTAAAAATGTTAACGAGAAAATATAATTATAAAACAAACAAACAATGAAACAACATTGAAATAATCAAATTAACAATTAAAATTGAATAATATTATAATAACGTAGTACACACTAATACGTCAAGGGTATTATTCATTTAAAAAATTGAAGATGACGTATAGAATTGCATTTTTAATCACGAATGTATTAATTTTGATTGAAACGTTATGTTTCTTTGTTTCAATGATACTAACGGCGAAATATTAGTTGAGATTTTTCTAATGATATATGAGAATAAATGAACTTATTGAACAATCGATAACAAACTCGCAAATCTCTCGATCTATCATACACATGGTACAAAATGGCATACTCTTAATGATAACGAGAAAGCGTCTCATTCGCAGCTGTATAAACGCTGTTAACGCATTGATATATACACGACTATGCAAAGAAGGAAACGATCAACGTGCTCTCTCATCCGTCCTATCGTTTCCTGGCATTTACTTCGACTTTTCTAGAAGGATCTTTTCTCTGGAAGCTTGATAACATAAACAACAACTACCACCAAATAAATGAAACATATATTATCATCTTTAACTATATGTACAACGAGTGACAAACTTATTTGTACAATGAAACTTCTACGTCAAAACTCATACGTTTTAAATGAATTATACTGCAATTCGTTTTATTTTCCAAAATTCGTAGAATTTGAATCATGTTTTCAAATACTTTTTCGTCAAGTAGAAAATTTGTAACAAATATTAGCACGACACTTTGAACAAATCGTTTTATCTAATTTGTAAGATACAGATTTATTATTCGATCACATTTGACTTCATATTATCTTGCGATAATTTATTGCAATATGAAATCTTAAATCTGAACAATCAGTAGTCTCATTTTCAACGGACATATTTATAACAATTTTTTTTTTTTTTTGTAAATAAATGTTGTTATCTAGGTCAATCAAGATAAGAGAAAACGTATGATTGAAAATTTGAATGATATATGTTTGTTTATAAGAATATAAATTATGGAATAAATTATGTGATTATCTTGTTCATAGTTTAATGATTTATTGAGAAAATTAATTGAATTCGTTCCGATTATAAATATCCATCTATCAGAAAGAACGAATGATCAAATTTGACAAATATGTATTAATAATACATGAATAGAATTCATCAGATATTTTACAAATTTTTACAATATATCAAACAATAAATTAAAATCGTTTAAATCGTAAAAACAATTTTAGAATTGATCCTGTGATGTTAAAAAATTATTAAAGCTTATTTATAAACAATGTATAGGAACGAACGATTAATAATTAGTTATTAACACAAATTCTAACCCTTCACGTTGAAGAAATGTTATTATCGAGTAACTTGAAGTCTCTCCTTGTCTCTTATGTCGAAATTATCGTACACGACAATTGAAACGTGTTAAACTTTTATTTTCTTTTTCAGACATACGTGTCTCGAATCGAATTCTTCTTGAATTGAAAAATCGCATTTTTTTTCTAATTTATAAGAAACCTTTTTTTTTTTTAATATTTATTGTTACGACGAAGAATATTTCTAACGATAAATTACTTTTCATCGTAAATTTGATAAAAAAAAAAAATAAAACGTTGGGATGAGAATAACAAACGTTCATTTATTTTAAATTTAATCATCTCGTTTGTACAAAAAAATAACTTAATTATCAATTAGTAACACGGGAATTAGAAATCGTTGATCCTTTATTAATAAAGAAATTAATTTTAATTTAAGTCTTTAACGAGATAAAAAATACATTTTGTTATCGTTTGTCGCAAGAGACAGATTATGGATTTATTGTTTTATATATAAAACAAAAGATTTCTATAATTTAAAAATAAAATGGTAGACTCTATAAATACATTATTGCATGCTACTTTATTTTTTTATCAAGATTTAACACATTGACAACAACAATTTATGATATCTCTTGAAAGCTGCTAGACCCCAACAATGGTTCAGAAAATTGTTCATTGCTAATTGTTTTAAATGTGATAGCTATCTCAAGTAGGTTATCTACTGAATACAGACAATGATGCATTAATATCTTTGCTTTAGTTGACATGTCAAAATATATGATATACCATAGGCTAAAAATACTTTCGTCATTACTTGCATCAGATATTTTTTATCACAGTTAAGAAATTTGTACAAACGAGATACTAAAAATTGACAAGAAGATAGATAATGATTAAAATGATGTAATTAATTAAAAATTAATTGATTACTTATACATTTAATAATAATTTGACTTATTTTAGTATCGTGTTGTAAATCGAATTTTCCTAAAGTATTTAAATGACTCTAGCGATAACCTAATAATATTCCATGCGCGCGAAACTCAAACGCCATTGTGGAATTCACGTTGGCCAATAGACGCATACCTGCTAGCACGCTACATACGCACACACACACACATATTCAAGAACTCAACGCGAGAGGAGAAAACTTTCACCGTAGTGGCAATGCTAATAATAGGTATTATACCGTTTTTAAAAGATCTTTTCCCGCGCGACTCGTACGAGCTTATGTCAATTCTCTATACTTTATCAATGATAACGGTTAATGGAATATCACGGCGCGAAAATTCAAATCTACCGAGGAATTTTGTTAAAAACAACAAATAAGACTTTGAATATTTTTAAAGAGGATAATTGGTACATTTTACCGTGAGAAAATTTGTTTACTAACTAAACATCGAATTAATCTGTTTATGGTTTTAGTTTATTAGACGACTAAGAGAGAAAGAGAGAGAGAGAGAGAGAGAGAGGACAAAGAAAAGAAATCAAGAAAAAAAAGAAAGGATAGGATTATTGGTAGCTAACAACACGGTATCGGAGAATGTGTACGAAGTGGTACGGAAACCGACTATCGCGAGTTTATACCGGATAAATCTTGTTTCTTCTTGCGTTCCTTATCGCTCTCACTCGCTCACTCTCTCTCTTTCTCTCTTTCTCTCTCTTTAACAACGACAGACAAACGTCGCATCGTTTGTGAGATCTATACGCGTGTGTATAACGAAAACCATCCTTAGTATGGCTTGCTAAGGGAAAGAGTTCGCGTTTGATCGGTCATCGTCTGACTTCCTTGTATCAATCATGAACTACTTTAATACTAATAGCCGGCGCTCCGCGATTGGATACGACCTGCCTTGCCCATTCATTCAAATCTCTGAATAAGCGGAGAAAAGTGTTAAGTAAAACGGACAACACGCTAGCGTTTACTACTACTACTACACAACGCGCTAAACTATATTAATTGGAATAGTGCGAAAAGTTGAAAGAAGAGAAAGAAATGATAATAACATAGATAAACAACTTACCGAGTGAAGATATGAGATTTCCCCATAGTTCAGCAGTTTGCCATGCAAGAAAGAAGAATCCAAAAAATCTGACGACGATTGCATCGACCGGTTGATCTGTGAGTTTCGCATAAACACCACCGACTTGTGTCAGATATGTTGCTTTTGCTGCCCACATTGGTGCAGCACCGAGACCGAGCAAGACCCCAGCCGGCACTAGGGTGTAGAATCTTGGATAAAATTGTGAACCGATGTATGGCGCGTAACAAAGCATCGACAAGCATAGCGTCCATTTAACGGTTAACCTCTTGATGAGAAATGTCGGTACGAAAATGCAAGATAGCACGAGGGCTGCGTAAATCGCCGAAAGGGAAACAGTTCCGAGACCGTCGCTCGCATTTATCGACGATTGAAGATTAGCTGTCCCTTGGAACGCAGTAAATTGCACCATAAACGCTACCGAGACTGTTCCAATGTTCTTCAAAATTCGCCACTTCTCATCCCGGGAAAGTCTAAATCTCCTTGATTGCGTATCATCTTCCGGTGGTGGTAACTGCGGTGGTTTTTGTGGTTCCGGTGGTATACAGTCGTTACCATCGTCCTTGTATCCTTCGTTTCTGTAACCCACACCACTCACCGTCACCGTGTAAACGGTTTCGCTTTCACCCCCGCCGCCCACACTTCTTCCCCCGTCATTCTGCGAAGCCACCATTTTACGTTTCGGCTACCTGCGAAATAATAACGAATATCTTTTTAATATTTTATTTCTGTTTTTCTTTTTTTTTCGTATAAATTATTTATCGTTGTTGCAAAATTGAAATAGTACAATGATTGTTGTGTATACGTGTAAAGAAATATTTCTTATCGTAGTCGTTCAAGACGATCTAGGTAAGCAAAGCTTTTTTAACAACGTCGAAATGCGCCGACCATTATTATCGACTCATAAAAATGATGAAAATTCATGCGTGACTCACCTATGAATTGTGTATGACTTCCAAGGTGATTATCCGATAATGACAAATGATATATGCGGTATATACAACGAGTTGTACCTAACCGATCGAAAAACTAACTTTGCATTGGTTTAAAGATATACCGTTTACTATTTTCTATCGCGATCGAGAACAACATCGACTATTTCTCGCTACCGGTAGTATCTACTTGATGAAAACGATCTGCACGAGTGCGTACAATTATAATCGTAGTACAGCACGTAAGAGTCTCGGTAACTACCTCGGCGATTCATCCTCGTTCAAACATTGATTATATTTATGCAATTTTCTCCTACCTTTCATAGAATAGAATACACCGATGCGTGCAG
The DNA here is from genome assembly GCF_049000335.1 of Polistes dominula. Classification (NCBI taxonomy): domain Eukaryota; kingdom Metazoa; phylum Arthropoda; class Insecta; order Hymenoptera; family Vespidae; genus Polistes; species Polistes dominula. The sequence goes on from NW_028301150.1 coordinate 3,866,928, forward strand.
AGATTATGGCAATACGTCTCCGTCACTACATCGTTTGCACGTACACATCGCTCTTTATAATATACCACAGAGAGAGAGAGAGAGAGAGGGAGAGAATACTATTCTGACTATATGCTGACGTATAGAACTTCCTGTGCCAACTTAATTGCCAGATCACTTGTTGTTGCTATTGTTCGCATTAAGCCTTCTATCTACTACAGCAACAATAAGTTTATCCGAATTTTCTATGACCAACAATAAATATCATCCCTCAAATGTGTTATCCTCTGTATTGGAGTAAAAAAAATCAAATAAAAATATGAAACAATGCGATCACTACACATGGTTACAGCAACACATGTTTCTCGAACACGTAAAAATAAAATATTTTGGAAAATGTTCGTTGTTACTTTAATGGGAATACAAATTGTAAAACTACCTTTTTTTATTATTATTATTTATTAACGATTAAAACATACCTTTTACTACATGCCTAACTACGTACTGCATTCTTATATGCGCTTCGAAAGTTCTCGTAAAAATCATAATGATCGAAACCGATCGAACGTGCTTTATCTTTTATTCTTCGTGAGTATGTCAAGTTAATATCTTACACGTGACGTCAAACCTGTCAGAGTCGTTTTTGAACAAAGCCTGATGTCATTAAGTTCAACTTCAGCGGCTTACCTTGATAAATTTCCTCTTCTAAAATGCACAGTATTATTTTCTATTTTGAACATTCAAGTTAATCCTTTGTTTTGTTTATTTTGTTTTGTAAATTAGCACAAACCAGACGACTTTTCCTTTATTTAGTATTCTCATTTTTTCTTTTTTTTCGAATGAATTTATTAATCATTATAGACCGATGTTATTTGTCCTAAAGTCGTGAATAAAAGAATGAATGAAAGTAATTAGAATAAATAATTAGTTTTTTATTTTTATTTTTACAGATCACGCTTCTTGTCAAACAGGTTTTCCTTTTATTTTCCAAAGAAAACAAAAGAAATACTAAGAGACATGCAAAATAAATGATAATTTTATCAGAGCGATGACTAAAAGAATATTACAGTATTCTTTCCATCCAACAATTTTGACTTATTCGTACGTGAATTTATGCATAATTTCGTAATATAATCGCAGTCGCATAATAATTTCTTTCATTTTCTGACTGGATGATCAAAAATGAGTTGTAATATTGTTTAATTCGATATCAGGAAAAGTATAAGTTGTTTAACGATCACGTATTATTTCTACGATTTATTATAATGGCCAATTATTTATACTTTCGTTAATTAATGATTCATTAAAGATATTTCGTTTTTTTCTTATTACGTAGGATTTTATCGAGATGATGAAATAATTTTAAAAATAATCCTCAAATATATTGAGTCGTCATAATTACGTTGACGGATTAAGACACGTAACTTGAATGAATGGTTTAAGTTTAATGAAAATAGCGAGGGCGAGGGAATTGAGAAGGTAGAAGCGATTCGCCTTGCACTTTCGAATCGACGCAAGTCGATCAGCTTGAGTTAACACCGAGCATGAGTTATGTGGATGTCCTTGCGGATAACCTCAAAGCCGAGTTGCACCAAGCAACTGCATCATCGTCGTCGTTGTTGTTGTTGTTGTTGTTAGTAGATTCTTGTATTTAATGTAACGTGCACATATACAAAATACAAGTATCTATGCATAGATAAGTTAATGAAAATAATTGTTATTAATTTACGAATATTCATAATCGTCCAAAAAATATATTGTTAATAAATTAATATTCAATTTGTAAATGAATCAAATTAAAAACATACGAAGCAAGGTACAACCTAGTTCAGTCACATTTTAATAATTAGGATCAAACGAACGATCCAATTTGATCCTTATAATCTTTGATTACTTTAAATTGTTAAGAACTTATGATAAAATAATTAAAATGCGTTAGGTAGATGAGTTTAAAAGTATTCATAAATTTCAAATTACAAGCTCGCACTACTGCATTATAATTACATGTTACGTACACATGTATTTATGTCCTATACGTCTTCCTTTCTCTCTCTCTTTCTTTCTCTGTCCATTTCTCTCTTTCTTATTTCGTTAGTCTTATTATAAGAATGGAAAAGAACACGTAGGAGAGCACGCTCGTAGATTCGTTTGTCGTAGATGTAATCGATTCGAGTGCGTGACCGGTCGGTGCCGCGCCGTGACACAAACCGCGTCGCGCATCCCAATTAAGTGCCACTGATTGTGAGAGATCGCCGATCCTCGACCACACCCTCTTATCTTCTTTACCCCGACCACCCGCTCACCGTTTTACGTTTATTTTCAACATACCTCGGGTTAGAATGCCTATTCTTATTCGTCGTTAACGAACAACTTGCTTTCCATCTCGATCAATCGATTCGAAAATAAATCAATCTCTTTTACGATCTTTTATTAGACTACTATTTCCCCATTTCTTATGTTAATTAATTACTCCTCGTTTGTTTTGATTTTAAAATCGTAAAATAAATCATCGATAATCAATTTTTTTTGTTTAACATGAACTTACTGACACGTTCAAATTAAACCCTAAATTTATTAGGGTACGTAAGTACGAAAGTTATAAAACAAATTCACGAGTTAATTCGTTCTCGTTCGGTTATAAAAAATGAAAAAAAAAGAAAATAACGTCTTATTCGGTTATAATAACGTTCTTGTAGTGACTGTTTAAAGATGGCACATAGACACGAAGGTGACGAGGCTACAAAGTGAAACAAGGCAAAATATAATCTATACATTGCATAACTAGCGGCGAGGATCCGGTCGTGCCAGGTAGGGGCGATAACAATAGAATTCGTGTTGTATAAAATAACACATATGCGCGACAACGCTTTCTTTTCTCGTAAATGTTCTTTTTTTTACAAATTTATTTGTTTTTTATTTGTTATCTAAATTGATAACAAATGTTTCGATAAATTTTTAACAAATTTTCTATTACGTCAAAGGTATGCCTTTTTTAATTACTAAAATAAATAAGAATTCATATATGACAAATTAGATTAAAATAATGACAACCAATTAAACAACAACAACAATAATAATAATAATAATAATAATAAATAACTATATTAAAAATAAAATGATTAAAATTGACAAAATGATGTTTACAATTCATATCTAATCTTTTACAATATTTATTTCTGTTACTAAGAATCTATTTAAGTTGTGCATTCTCTACTTTTCTAAGAACCTATGCAACGACAAAAATCACAGCCACTTCAATAAATATTTAGAATCTACGTGCCGAGTAATCAGTAACGCATCAAACGTGTCTCTCCGACAAAACATATCATTGCTGTAATAACAACATTCTTAATTCTAAAAACAAAAAATTTACAAAAAAAAGATGCAATGAAATAAACAAAAGACGAAAAATTAAAGGAAGATCCTTTCAATTGAAAAATACATTGGCCACATTTAAAATGAAATATTTCAATGACACATTGAACTTTTCAAAAAAAGTATTGATTAAGTTTTGCTAATGAATCAAAATACTAATTAAACACAAGCTAATCATTTGTTCATTAGTCTGAATATTTGTAAAACAAATCTGATCTCTTGATCGGGTTGTTCATTCTGAACGCGCATACACACGCACATGGCACACACAAATAACACTCATACGTAAACAGATAATCAATAGCACTAGCCACGTGCGTACTATGCTGACTCAACTCTAATCGATCGCAATTAACGATCATTTGTTGCGATTGATAGAATTACTGTACGAATTTTGCGCTTTTTCAATAATTGAATCCAATTATAAGCACACGTGTGTGTATTTTGTACAATACATATCGATGGGTCGTTAACTATACCTTCGAAGTTCATCACGAGTTAACTCTATATGTGTTTCATTTAATTTTACTATCACGAATCATTGATTATTTCGCAAAACTTTTCTAAAAAAGAAAGGATAATTATTGTTTGTACGAATGATTTGATAAAAAAGAAAATGAAAGTTAATATAAATGATTATATTGGGTTGGTAAGAAAGTCATTTCGGTTTTCTAGTGTGAAATAAAACTTAATTGTTTTTATACAAACAAAAAAAAATGAACTTTAAATTAAATAACTAAAAAATGTTAACATTAACAAAAGAATAACGAAACAAACATAACGCTATTTATTGGTGCAAGCCAAAATTACTTTCTTGCCAACTCAATATTTTCATTTAAAATTAAAAAAAAAAAAAAAAAGAAAATGGTGCAGACAATTTTGAAAAAATGGTCTACAAGTTGCAAAAAAAAAAAAAAATCGTAAATAAATCGTAAAATAAATTTTATTCTATTTTCTCGCTCGCATCACTCATCGTTATAATTTTTATTACCTAACAACAAGAAAAACCAACCAAAAAAAAATGCTAGATGTTAGATTTTAGACTCGTCGGTAGAAACTAAATTTGCAATTGCTTGCAAAAGGTTAGACGTTAAGTTAAAAAAAAAAAATAATAAATGATGCAAGGCGCCTCCTCTCCTTTCTTATTCGTTTCTTCTTCTTCTTTGCTATTTCTTTTTGTCGTTTAATCGCGAGACCGATGTCGACTTTCACGATGAAAATGCAGAAACTCGATCCGCAAAACCTTGGCTCTCGGGTGGAATTCACCTCGCGAACCAACAACGACGACTAAGCCGTAAGAATAATCGTAAGTGGGCTGTACCAGTTATCCTCCTGTCGAGTATAAACGTCCTTCAAACTTTAATTTTAATCGGGAACGAAATATTTTTCTTAGCGCCACCAATTTTCTTTCCGGCGCCATAAGATCAAATCAAATTCCTTCCTTCCTCCCCCTCCCCATCCCCGTTACTCTTTACCCAATTATTCTTCTGGAATTTCAGTTCGTGAGAACAGAATCCTTGGTATTTACTTTCGGTTTTCTTTCATTCCGAATTTGTTAGCTTCAAATACGCGATACTCGACAAAAACTACAATTTTTGTTTCATTTCAACGAAAGAATGAAAAAAAGGATTAAATATTTTGTTTTCTTTTAGATAAGAAATTGTTTGGTTTATTTTCTGCGTCATGTAATTTTGTAAAAAAAATCAAATACGACAACTTTCGTCCGGAACCATATGTTCTACTTTTCAAAATAAAGCAGTTATTCGGCCCGTTTTTTTCCTCCCCCCCCCCTCCATGGTTCTCTTTCTTTCTCTCTCTTTTTCTGTCTACGACATTGTTTGTAAATTGATCCGCGAAAAAAAAAGAAACCGAACAAAACGGTCACGGAAATGCTATGTCAGCTTTGACGAACTCCCAACACGTATAATGTATGCATAAAAGCGTCACGAATATCCTATGTTATAATAATAATGAAAATGATGATTAATTAATCAAAATAATAATAATAATAATAATAATAATAATAATAAAAGATGAAATATGAACCAACGATTACTCAGTTAACAAACATAGAAATTGTTATATGTAATACATAATAGATCAAATATCATGTTACAAAATTAAATAAATAGTATAAAATATGTAATTGATATACTCGTGTCTTACACTCATATACATAACATTGGTGAAGCAATAAGTAACAAAAATATATAAGTATGTCGTACTGTTGGAATTTGTATCACAAACCACGACATTGATAAAGTAATAAGTGAACTAATAAAAATACATAAATACAGGAAAAACTGGAACACCACAATCAATATCCAAAGAAACATTAGCAACATCAAATCAGGATTTATATCAATCAGACTTATAATATATGTAGGATGATTCACTGAATGAATTTATAATTCATTTTAGCTCTGAATCGTTTATCCAATAAGAAAAATGCAATATATGTTTACAAATTGATTGAAAGACAATAACAAAATCAAACCTTTACTGTACTTTGACAATAAATTTAGACACACGTATGCATGCAAAAGTTGTAAAAATAATTCTATTAAAAATTACAACAGCAATAAGAACAATTTAAGATTGTAAGACAACAATAAATTATTTTCTATTACAATGGCAACGAAGAATGATTAAATGATTTGATAGAAAATTTATTACCAATACCTCATTCTATGGAATCGAAAAAAAAAACAGGATCATTAATCTCTTAAGATAAATAATAACAAAAAAAATAATAACACTAATTGATGATAATAATGATAATGATGATGATGCATGTAATATTAAATGAAAAATATTCATGAATTTTATATGATACTGAAATACAAGGAATGAAAAAACTCGTCTAGTTGAAATATTTGTAAAAATTATCCTTACAATACATTCTTAATTACTGTAATGAAAACAATAGCTTTAGTATTAAGATTATGTATTAGGTAACAACGATTGAAGTATAATTATCTAAATGAAAATCGGTCGAGCGGAATTTTTGTGAAATAACTAGTCTGAAATAGTTCTGCTTCATTTCGTACAATAACTAACATTGTTAGAAAATATTTTTCATTATTGTCGTAAACCTACATGTCGAGAATGAACGTAGTGTAAATCACGTTAGCCTTCGTTACAAATACGAAAACCTTTCTTTGCCTTTCCAGGGTCGAAGACGACCTCGTTCCGTTCGTTTAATGCTAAAAGATAAGGAAACCTTTTTGCATAAAGAAAGTTTCGATTACAATATTTATTTATATACGTATATGTAAGATAACGTTCCCTGTTGTTATTTTATTTTTTTTTTTTGGCCACAATAAAAATCAAACAACACTCCAGGGGCGAATTTAGGCATGGTTTTTTGGGACCTCAAATTCAAGACCCCGTTTTAATCAAAAAGGTCCCCCCTCCTTTCGTGTCAAAAAGAAAAAATGACTAGTGAGTTGACACAACTAATTCAAACTTAGTTTTATTGAGTAAACTCTCATACACAAACAATATTGGTAAAGAAACCGTAAAATTAACAGTTACTTTTTGCGTCATTCAAAAATTCACATTAGGCGATAAAATTATTAACAAATAATAAAATTTATATCTCAAACAAATTGTTCACGCGTATATATTTTGAACGTGCAACATCTGCCATATTGTTTGCTTAAGATAAAATGAAAAATTGATGCGATTATTGGACCAATTTGATTATATAAAATTGCAACAAAAAAAAAAAAAAAGAAACAAAAGAAAAGAAATAACAAAACAATGATAATAAAAATAAAAAGAATAAAAAATAGCCGAAATGTTGTACAGCGAGACGGAAAGTTGTTCATCCGATTTAAAGCTTGTTTACCAGTTCTTTCAGTGAAACGAATTATCGAAGCCACGTGGCCAGAGCGTGCGCGTTGTATTCGTTGCGGTTTAGAAAGTCGTCGTCAGGGATTAGCCTGTGAACGTTTCGATCGTTTTACAAGGAATCGCCAGGTGAAAAGGTGCGCCCATATTTATTATTATGCTACATGTGTGTGTGTGTGTATGTGTAATTTCTACGTATACTCGCCTAGGTCAGATTCAAAAGTTCACTCTATAAAAATGTAAGATTTTATTATAAGTAACTGATTTAAATAAATGTATCCATCTTTCATAATCTGTTTTTCTTTCAATGATCTAAATCATACTTTGAAATAAATTTAATAATCAATCTTGATGTATATTTATAATGTTATTCAATTTATCGTTCCAAGACGATATTTCTTTTTCTTTTTTCTTATCGAGAATATACATACATACGTGTGATTGTGTATGCGTAACATTGAAAAGCAATCTTAACGACCTACCATAATGTCAAATTAAACAAGATTAAAATCAATATGTGTTCAAACATATTCATGATATTTCTTTTTCCGAGTTTTCTAACATCATAGTAAATAATTAGAGAATACTATGAACTAAAGATGCTACATTTAACAATATAAAATTGTAATGTAAAATATCAAATATTCTAGAAAAATGAAATATGTTATACATGTTCTCTGATCGTCCTTTAAGAACATAATGCAAATTTGATGTGGCAGTCAAAGTGTTAAGTCTCGTTTCCCCACTGAGAAGTAAGAACAAGAAGTAACTTTCACAATCAGTTTATATTCCGTGAATATTTTGAAACGTTCGTCATAAGCGCTTGTTATCAAATATTTATCGAGGTTTCTATAATCAACTGTGAGACAAATGTCGTAGCTTGTAGCCATTAAATTGTAGCAATAAGAATCAACAACAACAACAAAAAGAAATATGAAACATTACACGTGGCAATTGGAACAAATGTTTTTCAAATATGTATATATATATATATACAAATGTATTCTTAAAACCAAAACTGTAACGTAAAAGAATGCAAATATATTTCTCAGGTTAGGTCACAGTATCAGTTTCGAGGGTACGGTGGTATCAACAAAATGTTTCTATCAGTTGGCTCATGTTGAAAATGTTTAGGGACAAGAAGACAACGGCAAATTCCTCGTAGTTACTTCAGCGTAAAGAGACACAAGTCTTTATGAAATTCAAATGCGAAACGATGGTATCTTACTAAGCTCGTATTCCCATATATATTGTCCTTTCACGTTTCGATACACGAAACTCAATTCCAAGTCACGTGCGCTTGTTGTTAGTTCGCAAGCTAACTAAAATCTTTTTTTTCTTCCTCTGCCACGATAAATTAATCCAACAACGACATTACGAAAATATTTTTTTCTTACTATCGTATTTCATTATAAACACTTTTTTTTTTTCTTGCATTATTATGGTAATATTCGAAATGTTTAAGATTTTGTAAAAGTCCGTTCGATCATGGCCCGATAAATGAAAATAAAGATAGATATGATAGGTAATAATTAGATACACGTCAGATAAAATCGAAATTTCGTAATCGCATTTTGATTACGATAGCGGATGAATATATCGGTATTTCTATTAAATTATCGAAGAACATATGCTACTTAGGAAATTTTTAATAAATGGGTGCCTGGAAAAAAAAAACAATTTCTTTTCCTTGAAAAGGAAAGGAGAGAAGATAGACGTAATAATTGTACAATCTAAATTTATATAAAGAGAAACACATAAATATACCTTAAATCTTTTAATGGTACAGTTCTAATTATGGCCTACGTTATACATTAAAAACTTGTAAAATATAGATAATTAATTAAATTTAACATATTTTGAAATAGAATTTATAATTAATGTTAATGCATATTTCCTAATATTACCAATCATTGTATAACAATAATATTCTTTGTTTCTTTTTCCAGAAAATAAATTTTCCCTTTTTTCTAACACCTATTCACATAATTCTAAAACAATGTATTACATTTCATTTCCGTAATACACCCTCAAACTTCTATATTAAATTTTTCCTTTTTTTTTATCTAAAGGTAGAAATACAGATCTGTGGGATAAGGTTTCGCAAGGATTACAAAATGAAACTTGTCATGCACCTGCATCAAATCAATTGATACTCCAACATAACACAATGATGTCTGTGAGATTAAATTTATAATTAATATTTATGTATATTTGTTAATGTTGGCATTCATCGTCTAAAAGAAATATTTTCTTCGTTTTAAATGAAAAAAAAAAATGAAAAAAAATTGTTTCCTTTTTTTTTTTTCCAAACACCCACTCAAATATTATTCTCATTATTATCGTGTATTACATTCATTTCCGTGATACATCGTCAAACTTGGATACTATATACTTTTCTTTATTATTTCCTCTTAAGGTAGGGGTAGAAATCAGTGAGATAGGATTTCGCAAGAATTACGAAACGAAACTTGTCCTGCACCTGCATCAATTGATACCCCAACACAATGTTGCCTATTTGAATTCCTTCGCAATGTGTCACACTAGAATAAACGTGCGTGTATATATGACGTATGTATATGCAAGTATATATCTGCTTATGTATTATGTTATATATACCGTACAGAAAAGAGCCGATGAACTTTCATCTCGCTCCAAATCACGCGATCATGCTTCTATCTCTTTGTAATGTACTCTAATGTTAACATAATTAATTATCGATGATCGGAATAACTCGAATTAACTTAATATTACGGAAAATTTTGATTATCTATGATATAATCTGAGATGAAATAAATTTAAACGTTTCGAGAAAACATTGAATCATTAAACCGTTAAAACTAAACCGTACTATAATAACGTTAATTTTATAGTTTTTTTTTCTATTTTTTGTGTGTGTACATTCTTGGTTTAAAAGATGAAGAAAATCCTCCCAATTGTAATATTTTCCTGCTTGATTTAACGACAGTCACAATTATCGATACAAACTTGAAACTATCAACAACAAAAAACTGTATAATAATTATTAGGAATACATCGTCGGAAATAAACACAAAACAAAACAAAACAAAAAATGTTATTGCAAAATAATGTAATCATCTAATACGAAATTTCTAACTTCGTGCTTTTTCTTCTTATTATTATTATTTTTTATTACGTAAGAATTTAAACATCAAAATTCATGTCAATTTGTGTAATATTGCATAGAAATTGAAATATATATAATTATTAAATTGATAGTTATACTTAATATTATAATTAATGAAAGCAAGTAAAAATGACATAAATTTCATTACAATGACATGCCATTTTTTTTTATGTTAACGTTTCAAATTTACGCATTTATGTTTTTCAAATTTATGTAAATTTGATACCAAAATTGAATTCTTTAAAATGTAATTTATTACAAAAATTTGTTAAACTAATCAATTACAATGTTGGGCATAAACAAAATTAATTTTAACAAAAACTATCATTTCCTCTCAAGTATCTCGTTCGTGTAATTAAAATTCAAATAATAATTATGTAATAAAATATAATATAAGAAGTTACCTTTAAGAAGTTTAATTTTAATAAAAAATTACACAAAAAAGAAAACGAAACACGAGCTTTAAGTTATCTGACTTTTAACTGTAAAATTAAATGAATAATCAGATAAACTATAAAAAGATCGATTTAATTCAAAGTTATTATTTTGTATTTGCAATGATCATTCGCATGACGAAAAACAAGTCGCGCGTATGCAAATGCGAAACTAAATTTGTGGTTTATGTTCTTGAATTCAAATTAACAATTATGCCGCGTTTTCTCTTCTTATGAGAGGGAAGTAAGAGGAAGGAGTAAGATGTCATTTCCAAAGACTAAATTAATGCAAAAGAGAGAGATAGAAATAAAAAGAGAGGGAGAGATACAAATATCTCTCGGAGAAATCTATTATTTTTTAATGGCACTGTTCCAAATAAGCCTTTGATGGTCAAAACAACGCCATTACGTACCACACCGTACGGCAAACGTAACTCAAAGAGACGTTTCTTTGATATGTAAAAAAGAAATAAAACAAAAAAAAACCAAACAAAAAAGAAAACAGTCAGAAAAGTGACGTAAGTACAAAAAAGAAAAATAAAATAAAAAGGATAATAAATTCGTCAGTTTGTGAATAAAAAATATTGAAAATATTTGTATATTTACTTTCACAATTGAGAAAAGAGAAGGCATACACCTATCGTGCGTCACAAATGAAACCGAAATAAGTGTCGAAATATTATAAAATCAATAAAACCATTACACACTTACGTTTTAAAAGTTGTAATATCTTTCCTTTGAGAAAGAAATTGCCAAGTCCACCGTTGTTCCTTCGTCTTCTTTTTCTCGTTGATCTTCCTCGTCGTAAGAAAATCGAGTGAGCCGTACTCGCAAAAGAATCTTCCAATGATCGTAAAAATAATGTCTTTGTAGATAATAAAATTCGATAAATTAATAAATATCGTAAATTAGATTTCGGTGACGTATCGAATCTCGTTTTTCCCAATCTCGAGATATGAACCGTTTCTATAACTTTGTCGTCTATCTCGATAGACGACAAAGGTGAGGAACAGTAAGAGGGACAGAGAGAGAGAAAAGTGAAAAAGAGAAATATTACAATATTCTCTAATTTCACGTATGCGAACGTATCCTCGATCAATATCGATATTAATATCTCTCAATATTTCGATTCCCGCGCGCTTTTTTTTTTTGTTTTCCCCCTCGACGAAGTAAGAGAACGCGTGCGCGCGGTAAATGACAAGAAAGAGTTAACGAGATAGAAAGAGAAAGATATAGTTGGAAATAAAGAAACGAGACGGAGAATATATTTTTAAAAAAACGTTCAATAATTTAATAAACGAATTAAAAAATTCATACAAACAATCTCTCGACCCGAGCTACGTCCGAACAGTTCGGGGGTTCGAAGACAACTGAACCTGCCAGCGGACTTTGGAATCGGTGAGCGGATTCGGTTCGCCGACTCGAGTTTGTCGTTCTCCTTCTAACTTTTCTCTCTCTCTCTCTCTCTCTCTTTCTCTCCCTCTCTCTTTCTAACAATACGTGCATATACCATAAACGATACATAACTTATATATATATATACACACCTTCATTTTCTTTCTTACTTACCTTCCATCTACATTTTTCTTATTACTTCTCTTTTTCTACAATGCGCACAAGCTCGTTTGTTCACCATGTATTTTGTTCGGGAACATTTCAATTTTACTGGAATATTTTATCAAGTATATATATATACGGTAACACACCATACTTATTCTTTTTCTCCAATTGTTAGCAATGTCATTAGTCGTGTACTTCATCGCACCCATGTATACACATACATACATAAATAAGAATATACTTAACATTTTCTGTTAAAATTATGAGATACTTATATTCTTTTCTGTATGAATCTACATGTCTCTCAATTAGTTTTATATTATTTTAGATACTTAAGAATGTTTTTATTTAAATGCTTACACGTGTAAACGTTCACCATTTTACGTAAATTATCGGATATTTGTTTTTTTCTTATACGAATTTATACGTTTTAATATATTTTCTATTATTTTATGTATTTAAGCTTATTATAAAAAAAACATACACACACACACAGACGCACTCATAGGAATACTTGCTATTTTCCTTTTTGCGCAAATTTATTTAAGCAACTATTAAACTTATTTTAAATTTATGAGATCAGGTATGAACATATTTGTTTCTTATTAAAGTAATGTTTTGTTGATTATTGTCATTAAAAAAATCGATATTAAACTTAAACATAAACATGCTTAAGTATTTCGTATAATATTTTAAATTGAATAGAAAGAAAAATAGCAAAATCGATCGTAGCATACATACTCGACATTTTTCATGATATTTTCATTAAAGATTTTCATTCAAATATAGAAATAGAAATTTAGATATTAAACAATTGAAATTAATTTGAAAATAAATTCTAGATAAAATATTAATACGAAAGTTTCGTTCCTATATTAACCTTGACAACAATCCTAAAGTCTTGTCACGATAATCCGCACCCACAACTAGAGAAATCGAGGTAAATCGTAAACGTATTGAACATTTGATACGATAGATTATCGAACGTGCCAATGACTTCTAAAATTTGCTAAAAACTTCACGAAATTTGACATCTTTTTTCGTCATAAAATTGGAAAAATTCAAACATAAATAATACTTAAAAGAATATCGTATGATTATTAATGTACCGTTAATTATGATATTGAGTCTAACCATGAGTTAAAAAATTATACACAAATTTATATATATATATATATATATATATATATATATGTGATGATTTATTTTATAATATAGAAAAAGTATATCTCATAAAATTGATTTTTCCAATTTTTTGACTTACAATAAATCCACCGTCATAATTACTGGCACATTTGATAAGAGTTTAATTAATATAATCAAATTGCCACATTTTGTTCCCATCTGGCGCACGTCAAAAAAATAATAAAAATTAGACGATATTTAAACGTCCTTGGTACATAATTACCATACGTAATTCCGTATAATTATACAAAGTTGATTCTATCAAAGTATGTGTGAATATGAATAAAAAAAAAACAGATATTTTTGAGATGAGAGCAAACGAAACCACGAAAGATAGACACAGGATGACCTTCGTTCGAGGTTTTGTAAACGATGACAAAAATGAATCGATATATTACCGATGAGAGTTTATTTCATGGTTATTGTTATGTAGGAAACACTTGTTTAATTATCAACCATCAGGTCCTATAGGGGTACAAAAATTATAATTCATTATAAATTTAACTTTGAAGTTTGTAACGTCAATGCTTTGCAATGAAGTTTAACAAAGAAAGAATTATTATGACCGTGAGTCACGTTATTTTGTCGTCATGTTGATGTATCACTGTTTCGAACGATTATAATTCCACGTGTTGAACGATTCAACGTGAACGAAAATGATGGCAAAATTGCTAAGACGAGGGAATGTCATCTCCCCCTTCCACCGTTTCCTTTTCCTTCTCCTACTCGTTATTTTTCGTCCTTAACCTGACGAGATAAGAAAACGTATATTTATTTCTTTCATTACTGTCATTCAATATAAAATAAAGTACTCGTAAAACTTGTAAATTCCTAGAAAATAATATCATTGAAAACAACAACCTGTGATAAGAATTATTACATCTTTTTTATTTAAATCAAATAACAACTTATTCGGTTGAAAAAAATATTAAATTATATTAATTTTATCTTTATGACAATATTTGCTACCTTCTGTAATTACAAAATATAAAAAGTGTTTTTTTTCCTTCTTATTGATTGTGCCAATGAATCGTCGTTAAGAACGATCGGAGAGTTTATAAAAGAATTGTGTGCACAGGAATGTAAAGTACGTCAAAAATCAATCAAGTTGTCTTCGTTCGTTGCCAAATGTTTGAACGTATTATCTTAATGTATTTTCTTCTTGGTTTTACTTTATTTGTTTCATTTGTATCAATGTGTTATTACGTAGCATAAGCGCCAACGACAACCACTTTATAAAGGCATATTTATCAAATTTTTTAATCCAATTTGATTAAGATTATTAACGTATCATTGATTCATAAAGCATTCTTAATTCGCGAGCATTTTTATTAAACCGAGAATATTTACGAAACCAAAAGATGGTTTCATTTCAAGCATAGTTTGAATAATTAAACTAATCTAAATTGAATGTTGAGAAAAATAAACAATATTAATAAGACGACATTTAATCACTGATGCAATAATAATTTATAAGACATGCAAATTAGTGAAAGAATTTGTACCAATAAATAAATAATTGCACAGTTATCTGCGTTTAAATATTACCAGAAAAATGTTGAAGACAAATAATAATCGTGCAAAATAATATTTTACAATTACTTTCAATGCACTTTTAATGAAATAACGAAATATAAAATGTCTATGATAGGAATATTTTATTAAATTCAATAGTTTTAACCATGTATTAACTTCTTGATACAGCTGGCCGCCATTTTGGTACCTCCACAATAACAAAAATATGCGTCCGAAGACAATGAAAAGTTACCTTACCTGCATGGAAAATATATTATCTCAGAAGGACAGTAGTTGGTTACCCGATTACGCAAGAAAACCATGTATCGTCATTTATACAAAGTAATCGCGAACGCCATGAGCATCGGCAAAATCAAATCGTTTCGCAAAGATGCCCTGAAGACGTGACATTACGTGCTTATCGCGAGAAACACTTTTTTTCCAAACTACACGTTTCTACCAACGTTTCGATTCTTAAAAACGAATGTTCTCTTCCTTTTTTTTTTCTTTATATTTATACTTCATCAATAAAATAAAATATATACACATAAATATTACGTTAAGAATACATCGATAAAATAATTTATGTTTTATTGTTTAAACGACCAGAATATTCGTAAAAAAAAAAAGAATTACCAATAAAAAGAATGTTTTTGTTGTGCAAAGTGTAGTTTTTGTCATCTTAGTTGTTTTTGTTTAGTGTAAGAATGAATCCAGAAGAAAAGTCTCTGAACTTAGGAATTTCTGACCCAAATTATACGAATCTAAATCAACTCATCTGTAATTCTCCATTTTCAGAATTTCTTTTTTTCTAGAAATTTAATTATTAGTCAGACAACGACTAAACGACTGATCATATTTACCTTTTCAAACATGATGAAATGAATAGGCTTGTTTAGTTATGATCGAAGGGAATCCTTTCATTAACCTAGGTAATTTTTTCCCAATTGGGAAATCATCTTCTATTTTTCTATCTTCTGAATAGACGTAGAATGAAATATTTTTACCGATCAGGTATTTGTCGCTTTTACGTTATTACGTAAGATCGTTGGTGTCCTTATAATCCGAGGAACCATGGCCTACTTCGAGGTATTCACACCTTATCCGCAATACAATCCACCGATCAATAATTCACATTACGATTGACTAAATTTCTTACGCATATCGTTAATTTATTCTACAAAGAAAAAAAGTTAGTAAACAAATTTAAAATGTTTATATATATATTTTTTTTGGCACAACCGTAATAAAAATGTTTACTATTATTTCTCTTACCTATTTTTAAGTTCATTAAATTTACATTCTTATGACACGATAAAAGTAACAAAAATAAGTTTACGTTAAATTTAATATTTACATAAATATTATTTGCTTGATTTTATATTGTTTCAATTTCGCATAACTTTTGTATAACGTTTTATTTTTACAATTATATACATTATAGTACATTTTGAAGCATACACTTTTAATTTATCCAAAATTGCAGTTATTCAATGCATTTCCTGTTGTCAAAGTCACTTTTACAAGGGTGGATTGAAAAGTTTTAAATAGTTCTGAGTTTTTTTAGTAGAAACTTTTTTTTAAATATGTATATATACGCGAGCGTGTACGTGTGTATATGTTTATAGAATTGTTAAATTCCAACAGTCAATATACTCTTTAAAATGTCTAAAGAAATTTATACTGCAATAAAAATGTATACAATATTAATGGTGATATGAAATAAAATTATAATAAAAAATAATAAAAAATATTACTTATTAATTATAAGAAGCACCAAAATAATGTTATCAGCATTTATTGACATATTGCGATATTACTAACCATTAAACTGTATTACCTAGCGGAAATATCGAGAACTAAAAAATCGCTAATTAGTTCTGCTATAAAACGATAGATGACGCGAATAATTGTTCAAAATTGAAATATAAATGTAATAGAAATTTAATATTTAACAACGAAAAATAACTATTTAATAAAATCTACCAATAAAAATATATTAATTTTTATAAATATCAAGAACAATAAAACATCTTTCAATATTACCTGAATGTCTGTTTTATCATAGTATTTTGTCAAAACTTATATGAATAAATAGAAAGCACTCGATATAATTTTAAAACACAATTTTGGCACCGAAATCATGAATACCAATCAGTGTTACTAAAAAATTAAAAATTTACTATATATAGATACCGATTCAATCATTTAGTTATTAGATTCTACTTTTAAATTAGTTTTAAGACAAATTTGTAAATTTAAAGCTAACATACATATTTTATAATAATACAAGAAACACACTTCGATTAATTGGTGTCAATGATCAATTTTATAAACAATACAACAATGACAAACAACTTTAATTATTTAGCCAATAGTAGAACTTTTAACAATATCATTCTGCTACATTGGCAAATGATATAGTCGAAGTTATGCTATTGGTCATACTGCTGATAAAATTACTCATTGATTCAAGTTGAAGTGGCCCATAATTTGTTTTTAATTAATCCTTACGTTAGTTGGATTAATTAAATATTAATATTTGATGTAATAAAATAACAGATTATCTCATTTATTAAACCTTTATAGCCATTTACAAACAGATGCATGAGACAATATAACGACTAATAACAGCTAATGACGTAAAAGGAATTTTAGTAGCGACCAATTAAAACACTCGGTAATAAAATTCTTCCAAAATATGCCAATAAGATGCAATTTCATTCGAAGTAACCTTAATCTTCGCGACTACATGATTTGATCCAAAATTAGACATTTTGAATTAAGAATGAAAGTAAAAAAAGGTATCCAAAAATTGATTTCGCGAAACATTGATTACATATAACTTGTACTTATTTTTAATATTTTAAGTATACATTTAAGGAATGTCAGAAAAATCATTTATTTATATTTAACGATTTCATTATTTTTTAATCTTTCCTATTCTAATTGTAGGTACCCTGTTAGCCGATATTATTTTCGTTCAAACATAGGATGACGTATGATCAATCAACTATTAACTAGGAATACCCCATTCTATACATGACTTCTATAATTCATTGTTTAAACTTCATATTTACAAGTATATATAAAATAGAAGAAACTACTTACAATTAGAATTGAATTCCTAAACAACAGCAAAAAAAATAAATAAAAATATCCTGTTGGAATTGTCCTAAATGTCAATGGTAATGAATAAAACATTGTCTGTTAAAAAATATTCAATATTGTTAATTAATGAGAAAATCAAATAAACAGGGCATACTGTTGTCAAGAATTTAAATCCATTAGCCAAATAATAAAATATATTAGAAATAATGTAACTTATCTTACATATTCATAAATATCTAGAAAATGAAGAAAGGCATGAAACAATGGGAGCGTCAACGAATGCTGAACAGAAAGAAAGAAAGGAAGGAAGGAAGGAAAAAAGAGCGAAAAAGAAGCAAACTTGTCTCTTTGTAGATGCGGTGTAGAGCCTAGTAAGTATGTAATACTTATATATACTTACGTAGGTGTCTGTTTAAAGTAGGAGGAAGAGGAGTTGGTGAAGAAGAAGGGAGGAAGTTGCGCATGGTCGCTTGGAGGGATAGCGTTGAAACTTTCGTCACGGTATGTCTCCCTCCGATCGATCGTAGTTGTGGGTGAAAATACTTATATTCCGGTAGGTCTTGTGAAGAAATTAGCGCGAAACAAATATTATGTTCCGGCATTAATCTAAGGATGTAAGTAGTTCCTGGTAGAAAATACATCCGTTTGAATCATCGAGGCATACGTAGTACTTTTTTCGAACTGGTATCAAACTCTACTATTCTCGCTGTCGCGTGTAGAATTATTTTATATCGGCCGAGCAGCCGCCATCTTGTCTTACTTTAGACGAACAGAGAAAGATAGAGAAAGACCGAAAGATAGAGAAAGAGAGAGAGAGTGTGTGTGTGTGTGACTGAGAGAGAGCGAGAGAGAGAGAAAGAAAGAAAGTTAGAGAGAGACAGATAGAAACGGGCCGTGGCTGTGGTATAGTCCGTCATAGTGACAGCTTGGTAAAAGAAGCGTTCGATAGACGGTCGGTGTTGATGCGGTGCGCGCGTCAATCGCGTCGCTTATGCTCTCTACTAACGTAGAGAGAAGATCTATTATTTGTAGAAGATAATTCATCGGTCCTAAATATCCTAAAAACGAGATTAAAAACTTTTATTCGGAGAGTGTCCGCTTCCTCGTCAGATCAAAAAAGGTGGGCATTGAACGTTAACGAAGGTAATGGCAATGGAGACGACGCCGAGAGAACGTGAGATTGCTGCGGAGGATAGTATCAAGGTAGTATGCAGGTTTCGACCCTTGAACGACTCCGAGGAAAAAGCTGGATCGAAGTTTATCGTCAAATTCCCATCCGGCGGTGAAGAGAATTGTATCTCGATCGGGGTATGCTCTGATTTTACTCTGACTCACGCTAATTCTCTGCTTTATGATATCTTTTGTGAAAATGTAGTAATCGTTCATCTTCCGTGTCGCAAGTTTATTGTAGACAGCTGTTTTTTAATTGTTCTTGAGTTTTCCGATTACTTTGTATTTCATGTTTTATTCGTTGAAAATTGTTAACTATTAAAAAGGGTATTTAAACGATTACTGTTTAGTTATGTTTGTACGTTTTTCAATATTGTGCAATTTGAAAGACGATTATATATATATTTTTTAATTTAGATTCAATTACATGTTTATAGTTTTATTGTAAATTTTTATATGCGTTGTCCCACATATTTCTATCTACTCTATTTTATTATTTATACATTATAAGTAATACCATTACAATGAGAATAAAGTACTAGTAAGTAATATTGATTGATTATTTCTGTAAGAGAAAAAGAAATTGTAAACTTACAGTAATGCATTGTATAAGAAGTTGCATTATATGATGTTAATAATGTTTACAATTTATTTATTAATTTTTTAATTTAAATTCCTATCTGTATGCCGAATTTATTTCTTCTCTTTATTACTATTTTTACATATAAATAATAATGTTTACTATATACCATGAGAATAAAGTACTAACAAGTACTATTGATTAATTTCTGTAAAATAAAAACCAAGATAAATTTATGTTGATGTACTAAGCATGAAATAACAACATGAAGTTATTAATATTATGTTAATATTTGTTTTATTTTAGGGGAAAGTATATCTTTTCGATAAAGTATTTAAACCAAATGCCACCCAAGATAAAGTATACAATGAAGCAGCTAAATCCATTGTCACTGATGTATTGGCAGGATATAACGGTACCATTTTTGCTTATGGACAAACATCCTCAGGTAAGATAATTTATTTTAGTAATTAAAGATAATACTATGTATAAAAAATGTTTTATTTGAATTTTACTTAAATTTTGTAAATTATAATTATAGGAAAAACTCATACAATGGAAGGTGTCATCGGAGATCCTAATAAACAGGGTATCATTCCAAGGATCGTTAATGATATTTTCAATCATATTTATATTATGGAAGAAAATTTGGAATTCCATATTAAAGTATCTTATTTTGAAATTTATATGGATAAGATTAGAGATCTTCTTGATGGTAAACACTTGTACTACTTCTTTACTCCCTTACACTATAACATGATGTGAGACTGGTGGTACGCTTTATGATTTAAACATAAGAAACACGTAATATAGCACTGAATATAACACACAACTCTGTGTTTTAAATCATAGTGCAAGGGGTTAATATTGCTTGCCACCTAATTACTATTATGACATTCAATTTTGTCTCATTTTTATTAAGGATGACAAAGTATAAATCTTATATTATTCTATTTTTCAGTCTCTAAGGTAAATTTAAGCGTGCACGAAGATAAAAATCGAGTACCATTTGTAAAAGGAGCAACTGAAAGATTTGTTTCTAGTCCAGAAGAAGTTTTTGAAGTAATCGAAGAAGGAAAATCTAATCGACACATTGCTGTAACTAACATGAACGAGCACAGTTCTCGTTCTCATTCAGTTTTCTTAATTAATGTCAAACAGGAAAATCTTGAGAATCAAAAAAAACTATCTGGAAAATTGTATCTCGTTGATTTAGCTGGTTCGGAAAAGGTAAAAACCAAACAATATACTCATTGTTTTTCAAAAATATAAATATTCAATTTTGTTTTTTTTTTATTAATTATAGGTATCTAAAACCGGAGCGGAAGGGACTGTTCTTGATGAAGCCAAAAATATTAACAAGTCTCTATCTGCACTTGGTAATGTCATATCTGCGCTTGCCGATGGCAACAAAACGCACATTCCTTATCGTGATTCCAAATTGACAAGAATTCTTCAAGAATCACTTGGTGGCAATGCTCGAACTACGATTATTATTTGTTGTTCACCTGCTAGTTTTAATGAGTCAGAAACCAAGTCGACTCTGGATTTCGGTAATGTATTTGATGGAAAATAAAAATCTAGCGTTAATATTTATTAAATACAAATGTAGTATCTGCTTAAAGATACGTTTAATGAAATATATTTCTCATGTTATAGGTAAACGTGCTAAGACTATAAAGAACGTTGTATGTGTTAACGAAGAATTAACTGCAGAAGAGTGGAAACGTCGTTATGAACGCGAGAAAGAAAAAGCTGCTAGACTTAAGGGTAAAGTTGAAAAATTAGAAGCAGAATTGTCTCGTTGGCGCCAAGGTGAAACCGTTAAGCCCGAAGAACAAGTCAGTTTAGGAACACCTGATGTTATTACACCAATTATTGCATCTGTTGAAGGTAATTTCCAAAAAGTTTAAATATTTTCTATTATTTCTATAAATATGATTTGACAAATGATATTACTACTTGTTTCATCAGGAAAAATTGACGATGGTCCTCTACCAGCTACACCCGGTGGTGGACTTATGGCAGGATCTCTTTCGAACGAAGAAAGACAAAAACTAGAGGAAGAACGTGAAAGACTGTACCAACAGTTGGATGACAAGGACGAAGAAATAAATCAACAATCTCAATATGTTGAGAAATTAAAAGAACAAATGGAAGAGCAAGAAGAACTGATTGCAAGCGCTAGACGGGATTATGAACAATTGCAACAAGAAATGAATAGAATACAGCAAGAAAATGAAAGTGCTAAAGAGGAAGTCAAAGAAGTTTTACAAGCTTTAGAAGAATTGGCAGTTAATTATGATCAAAAATCACAAGAGGTAATGATTATAATAATAATGTATTTTAAAATAGCAATATTTGATTTATGTTATTAAGAGGGAATAAAGAGATGCATATATGGAATGATAATTAATTTAAAATATAACTAATTTGTACTTTTCTTTTTTTAGGTGGAATTGAAAAATAAAGAGCAAGAAACATTGACGGAAGAGCTTCTCGCTAAACAAGCTGCTTTAAATAATACCTCGTCCGAATTGCAACAATTGCGTGATATGTCCGCCCATCAAAGAAAACGTATTGCTGACATGCTTGCTAACTTTTTGAAAGATTTAGGAGAAATTGGAGTAGCCATTGGTGGTGACGAAAATCTTAAAGTAAGTTTATCTCGAATTAATTAAAAAATAAATTTATCGTATTACATACGATATTTTCTTAATTTACAATTTAGGTTGCACCAGAAAATAATGGAAAACTGGAAGAAGAGTTCACAGTTGCGAGACTTTTTATTAGTAAAATGAAATCAGAAGTCAAAAATTTGGTTCAACGTTGCCAAGGATTAGAAAGTTCTCAAGTGGATTGTAACAAAAAAGTAAGTTGAATTAACGTGATCCTATCGTTTAAAGCATATTATGTTTATATATATGTATACTTAAAAAATATTTATTCGTGGATATTAGGTTTCCGAATACGAAAAAGATTTGGCAGAATGTCGACTTTTGATAACTCAGCATGAAGCTCGTATGCAAACATTGTCAGAATCTATGAAAGAAGCTGAAGCACGAAAACGTGCTTTGGAAGAAGATGTAGATGCATTACGCGAAGAATGTGCAAAACTTAAGGCAGCAGAACAAGTGCAAGCTGTCACTAATAAAGAAAAGGCAGAAGAGAAAGAGGCAGCTACAAAGATGAAGGTAGCTTTGGAAGAACAAATGGATCAACTGCGTGACGTACACCAGAAGCAGGTAAAATTTTATAACATATACTAATGAACAATTATAAATTAAAGTGTTAAAAATATAACGTGTGTCATTAATGTACAATTAATATTTAGGTCGCTGCGCTTAGAGATGAATTATCCGAAAAACAAGACTTGATCAGTGAATTGAAAGATATGAATCAAAAATTTACTTTAGCACATCAACGAATGCAATCAGATTACGAACGATTGAAACAGGAAGAAGCAAATAAATCTGTTAAACTTCAAGAGATGATACAGCTTCATGAACGCCGAGAACAGGTACTTTATCGTTTTATTTAATAAATTAAAATTATCACTCTTATAATAAAATCTATTTTCTAACATTAATTTATCATTTATAAAACTTTTAGACAAGGAAAGATCTCAAAGGACTAGAGGATACCGTATGCAAGGAATTGCAAACGCTTCACAATTTACGTAAATTATTTGTTCAGGATTTGCAAACTAGGATAAAAAAATCAATTCACGTCGAAGATAATGAAGACGATGGTGGCTCACTTGCTCAAAAACAAAAGATTTCATTTTTAGAAAATAATCTAGATCAGCTTACGAAGGTTAATGTAGTAACTATGCTGCTAACATTATTTATGCTTATAGCGTTGTTAGAACGCAATTCATTTTATTTTAAGCAAAGTTTCCATCGGTTATATTTCGTTTGTTAATTAGGTCCACAAACAATTAGTCAGAGATAATGCGGATCTTCGATGTGAGTTGCCTAAACTTGAAAAGAAATTAAGGACAACTGTTGAACGTGTAAAAGCTTTGGAAGTAGCTTTGCGAGATGCCAAAGAAGGTGCAATGCGAGATCGTAAGCGTTACCAGTACGAAGTAGATAGGATTAAAGAAGCTGTAAGACAGAAAAATTTGGCTCGCCGTGGACCTAGTGCACAGATTGCAAAGCCTATTCGAGCTGGTCAGCATCATTTAAGCAACATTAATGCTATTAGAACTGGCAACCGTGGTAAGCAATTTTAATTTATTTATATGAACTGTGTTATAAAAAAACGGTAGAATGAATTTAATTTATCTGTTACTTTTCTTTTGTTTCTTTTAGATGCGCTTAATTAAGATACTACATTGTGATTGAGAAGTCGTGGGTTTGTTCGATTTTGTACAAAAGGAGTCACTTCAGATTGCTCTACATTTTAGAGTAAGTGAATGGATTTGTTATGCTTAACAATTTTGTAATTATATATTTTTACTATTTTAAAACGATAAACTGTGTTATATAAATTGACAGGGATATTAACTTCTTAACGCGTACATTCGAATTTAAATTCGAAGAACGAGTGATAATAGAAGAAGTTAACTCGAGCAGCATCATATTTTATGTTATCGTAATGCATATGCTTGAATAGATTCAAGCAATGAAAAATCATCTCATGAAAGCTACTATATAAAATTTATATATATAAAGTCATTATATAATTTAACTTTATTTATAATCATTGTTGTAACATCTTGTATCCCTAAATTACGTTAAAATAAGATTATCGGGAATAAAGAACTGGTTTTCTTTTCCTTGACGAAATTTTTTATTTAAATGCGCGTTAAGGGGTTAAAGTTGATAATTTCGTCAGTATAATATTGTATGTAACGAAGTTACAAACGAACAAACCTAACGACACATTATTTCTTTATATATTTCTCTCTACTATTCTGTTTGCAAAACCAAATGTAATACATATTCCCCAATTCTGTGATCGTTCGGACATGTGATGTTAACTTAACGGGGAAAAAATTCATTCGTGTATCTTTGTCATATGCTTAAAGTTAATTTTTTTGTTGTCTTTCTTTCGAGAACGTGGTTTAAAAACGTATAGTAATGTTGAGTATAACGTCAAATCCTTCACTTTTGCAGAAAACGATTGCAAGAACGCTTTGCGTGCTGAGGTGCTAGGAGATCGAAACAAACTAATCTATTATTATGGTGTATTCACATAAATGTCATATTTTAAATGCAATAGATATATTATAATCTTAAAGAGCACCGCTAATTTTTTTTTTTTTCGAAACAAGCATGTGCTTTGAAGTATACTAATATATGAGTGCATCAATTTATCAATGTGCTGCATGTCCCATCCATGTATAAATATTTAACTCGATTGCACTTATAAAAAAAAAAAAAAAGAAAACTATCATAAATATTATATATCTTTTTTCTCAATTATATAAAACAATCTTGCTAAGATTAGCTTCATCCTTTTATGACCACATAGTATAATTTTTTTTCGAAAGATTTAAGATAGAATAATAATAATAAAAAATAATAATAATAATTATAATAATAACAACAACACCAACAACAATAATATTGAGCGATTTTAATCGTTACAACATCCGGTCTACCATGAACTTTATTTGTCATATCAGATGTCATTAAATTCATGATGAATACATTCAAACTTGAATGTTTTGGATGGTACTATTAAACTTGGAATTAAAATGTTGCTAATTCAGTTAAGAAATACGATCGGATATGCGGCCTTGAAAAGAATGATAGGAATAATCATGGCTTATAAGTACTCTTAGTTATAAATAACTTCCTCTGTAGTTACTGAATATTACACTGTCAAGAATATGATAGAAATTTGGACCTATTTTGTGTGCCCGCTTAACGTGAGTTAAGTGTTTCGGTTTCTTACAAAAAAATTGTAGGTCCAAAAAGGAATGATGTTTATAGAAAAAAGAAAATAAAATAATACACGAAAAGAAAAAAAAATTCATCTTCGCTTAATAATTAACAATTTATATTACTTTTTATATAGTCAAAGTTATGAAATAATTTTCTAATCGAATTATTTATATTAATTTATTTTTTATTCTAATTTATATTATTACAGAAAAATCAAAGTCGTGAAAATATATATCACGCTTTGCGTTCTGTGCAAACGTATCTATTAAATAATAATTATTATTCTTGAAAAATAGTCCTTCATGCGAAAAGCAGATTTTTAAGTGTTTACCTAAAAAAAATGCATATTTTAGGTAACACTCTCATATTATATATACAACATGATCTATTTATGTTCCTAAAACTTATTGCAGCTGCTGCTGCAAAGTGTCAAAATTATAATCACATCCCACTTAAAAATTATTGTTTTAAGTTAGAAATAGACTATTTGAATAATATTTTTTATAATTGGAATATATTATATATATATATTCCATATATGTATATATATACACACATACACATGAATAACGAAGCCACGTGTAACTAAATATAGTTTGCAAATGTTACATATCCTTTAATTGGAAATACATTTTTTTTGTTATTCCTTTTCTTCTCTCTCTCTCATTTTCCGTCGAATGTAATAGAAATTATTCTCATCGCAATTATCCGTCAACTAATGTTCCATATTGATCAATGTTTTATTATATATTTTAAATATCTTTTATGCGATAATCTGTTAATTTTCCTCACATTATCTTTCATTTTTGTAACACGAATAAGAAAATTAAATTCGTCCAATATAGCAAAGACGAATTTGGAGCATAGAGTGAGCGTAACTTTTATTTTTATTTTTTATGTTCTTGTCAAAGAAGGTCAAATGTATATAAAAAATGTAAATGCACTTGAATGTCTTTATATTAATTTAAATCTACATTATAATATTAGTATATATGGTACACTATGCTCACAAATAACTCAAAAACCAAACATATATATATATATATACACGCATTAATCCATCATAAATGCTGAATGCATTAATCTCATTTATTTAAAATCCACGACAAAAATGCTATTAAGTTTCCCCCTCGTTATTATAGAAAAGAGAAAAATATGAAAAAAAAAAAAAAATATTCATCGCTGAGTTTTGTATCATGATTCATGTATTTTTCTTTGACTGATGAATTGTGATGTAAAATCTCAGCATTAACAACCGTAACATTTATTTTTATAGAACATCAAATGAATAAGCATCAATGCTCATTAGCATTTCCATACAAAAACAAAGGATCGTTGCAGAATGTACACAGACTACAATTAATTAATAACTAATAATCATAAGCTTTGTGTCACTACATTCAATATACAATGGATGTATGTTACAAGATGTAAAGGATATAGCACTTTGAATTATTAAATAATTTCCATTAAAGAGATGACTCTCTCTGAAAGTGAATTTTTCATATTTTATTTAAACGTTGCCAAAATACGTACTTTTCGGGCTAAGAAAAAATTGTACGACTGCTCACATTACTATACGTTATTATTATAATATATTTGTCAATGTTATGTTTTTAAACGAAATTAAAATACAATATCGATTTATAATTTATTAGGATATTTAATCATTACAAATGAATTTCAATTTACCGAATAAACAGTCTGGTAATAAGTGTTCATATAACTGTATTCATATATTGTTATTTATTACAAATTAAATGTTATGTAATATTGTATACGCATGTAAAAGTATTTTCGTTCTATAAGAAATAATAATGGAAATAATTGCTATATCCTTTACCATTTTTTGTTGCGAGTCAAATTATTCTATAACGCTTTAGTTATTTTTATTCTTAAATATTTAAAATATATTTCATATTTTTATTAATTATTTAAATAAATTAATGTAGAAGTATTTAATTAAATTAAATTAAACGAAGGATTATTATATGTTCTAAAGGATTATCAAGTGGAAGTTTAATAAGTCGATTAAAAAATTTGTAATAGATAATAAAATTGTCGATACAGTTAATACATAATTTTTTTTTTCATAGTCTATTAAATCATCCCAAAAGTTTCAATAAGTTTTACACGCGTAACATTAAAAAAGAAAAAATATATATATATATTGCACGCGTAAAACTTAGTAAAAAAGAAAAAGACAAAAACTTTTAGGACGACTTAGTAATTAATATATTCGGTGTCTAAAGTTATTAAATTTCCGTAAAACAATATATTCAATAATAAGTAAATATAGCCAATTACTGTTAAAGGAGAGATCAATCTATAGCTGCTATCTTTGTAAACGGAGTAACGCGAATATGAAAGAAAATAAACAGATTAGTAATGGAATTATGTTTCATCATTTTAATAATTAGTAAATATGAAAATTAAATAATATATACATACATTCTGTACAAAAAGTATCTAGAATTTTTCATTTAAAAGTCCCGCTTAAAAAGTATCGGCAATTTTGTTTTCTTTAAGTTGGCATCGCTGTACCTAATTACTAGACGCATCATATGGTTGAGATCTTGTTTACAGCTGATGTTTATGTTAGTCGTACTCAACAGGAGTTTGCTGTTTTTATAATAGAAAATAAAGTGGAACAAAAAGTTGTATTAAATTTCATGTGAGAAATCGTTGAAAATGATTAAAAGAGTATTTTATATTTTATTTAACGATTATAGGGGTATTTTTTGTACAGAATATATTAATAGTTTGTGCAAATGTAATACATTTGTGTGTAAACATTTGAAAAAAGAAAAACAATGAAGGCCACATCGGATAAGTATAATATAATGTATAATATGTTACATACACCTTTATATTATATATTGTTACGTCGTCACGTAATAAACTATCGACATCCAGTGAAAACAGTTAGATTTGTTTCAGTTTATGAAATTGACCATGTAGAAAAGTGATCCAATAAGACAGGGTAGTTATTATTCTCATTCTGATTCTTAATCAAATTTCTTGTTCAATTTCTTGTTCAAGTCCGAGTTAACCCAATTTGAGTGAGTTTTAGAAGCTCCAAGCAGTAAGTTACGTCAAAATAAGTTTTGTTTACCATTACATCCGTCTTCTGATATAGTTTGACTATACAGGAAAAACTTTTTTATACAATGTATATTTTTGTTTACGTTGTTATATCATAATTTATATTATTAACGATATTAATATTTATAAATAATATAAGAAATATAATTAGTATTCAATTTAATTAAGATGCCTGTGTTTAGTGGTCACTTGAAACATTCAATAAATTTATCATTGATTGATCTACATACAAAGTTAAATAATAAACAAGAAGACAAATTAGATAGTATACCTGCAGTGAGTAAAAGGTACGATTCAAAAGT
Source organism: Polistes dominula (assembly GCF_049000335.1). Classification (NCBI taxonomy): domain Eukaryota; kingdom Metazoa; phylum Arthropoda; class Insecta; order Hymenoptera; family Vespidae; genus Polistes; species Polistes dominula. The sequence continues at coordinate 3,896,144 of NW_028301150.1, forward strand.
TTTAATTGGAAATTGGCTGGAGCGTCGTACACCTTACATACCTTTCTCTAATGATTGGATAACAATATACAAGCAACATTATAAACCTTACGATACCAACATATACAAAAAAGATCGAATAGAATTTTGGGATAATAAAATAGAAAATGAGGTAAATCATATATTATAAATATGTTGTTAATAAATGTTTTGATTGAAAGCTTTTTTGTTTAAATATCTTGTTATTTTTGTATATGCATATAAAGTATTTATAATGATGTCCTTGAATACTTTAATACTATTTTTTATATTTTACTCAAACAGGGTTTGTCAAGTACATTAATGGATTGTCATGAAAAATCCTATTGTAACAATATGACCACAACATATGATTTAAGCTACAGAATTTTACCTAAGCAGTTACAAAAATCTTATAGAATCTATAATCTAAGGTAATTTATGTTAATATTCGATATTAAGTATTAATCATCTCACGGTATATTCATTCGAAATTTGTTAATTTGTTATACAACGCGTTTGTTTAAGAAACATAGTTATTAAGTAATAAAACTACGTTGAAGGAAAAATAAATGGTTACCGGAACAAGATTTAACTAAAGATTTTGGGAATTTAACAAAAACTGGTATTAAAGATGCATTACAAGTTTGGTGGGACAGTATTTCAGACGATGCAATAAAGTTTTGCAGATGGAGAACTACGTATCAAGATGAGTACAAATTTCAGGATGTTTCTCTTATAAATAAGAAGTTAGTCTGTTTCTTTGAGATTATAAAATGAACTTTCAGTGTTGTGCCTAACAAACAATATTTATGTATGTATTTACATATTTATTATTATTTATCTTTCTAAAGGTTTCATAAACAACGATTGAACACAAACATATCATATTTAAGCAGCTTAAACCATATCAATGAATATTCGAACGGTTGTCCGGTTGCTTTTTCTAACTAAAATAGCAAAATTGTAAATTAAAAGTGGCACATTTTCTCAAATATTTTCCTTCTTCTGTTCTTTTTAAAGATAATATAACTTCGGGTTATAAAACGTATTTATTATTATAGAAAACTCATTAATATGATTATATTAATTTGTTTGATACAAAAAGTTAAATAAATAGTTAACATTTCCTCCTTAAATTTGTACAATTTGTTATGTATATATAATAGTAGTAATATTTTTTTTCTTTTCTCTTAGAGTTACAAAAATTTGATAATAATATTCTATTTACAAGCTAATTTAACTTATTCTTAAGTTTATTCCTAATGGTACCGTTATTATCAACGTACATCAAGTCACCATTTTCTTCTTTTTTTTTGTCTCTATTTACACAAAAGTATATACAGTATGGAAGGTCAAGATCTTAATTATGTGTTTCATGGTATATTTGTTTACGATACTTATTTCTCAACTCGTAACAAATTTCTCTTATTTTTATTTGAATATAAAATTTTATTTAACATTAAGATATAATATTATAACTTACATTTCCGATTAAATTATTAAAATTTAATACAGTAAAGAAGATATTATAATGCATGGAAATTAACTTTTAAATCTGTAAACTACTATATATGAAATTTATAAAAAAGATATTATGAAATCGAGTAAAAGAAAATATAATCTTTGGCAATTTATGCAAGTGCTGGACATAATATAGTATTATAAATATTAGTATATTTTATTTATACATAAAACGTATCATTGAAAAATAAATTAGTTTTTTTTTTATCAGAAGAGAAAAAACAAATAATATATTAATTATTATTAACAATGAACTTGTGTAACTGCACAAAATAAATTTTTTTTTTTGTAAGCATTATGTAAACACACAAAACATAAGTCAATATCGATAAGAATAAAAAAAGTAGGAAATCCTTATAGAGTAGTAAAAAGTAAATATAATAATTTTTTTTAATTATAATATCTTGATTGAACACATTATATTCTTTTTTTCTTCCTTTCATCATATCACAAATTTCATGATTTACAGATGCATCAAAATTATTTGTATATCAAATACGTAAATATCATATGATGTATAAAAACAATACTCTAATTACATGTACAAAGTTTTACTTTGTACGAAGACATTTCTTAAATGCTTATTTAGATAATTATCAGGCTTTTATTAATATGTTATGATATATTGGCAGTATATGCTACGCTATCTATTGATAGCGAATAGATAAATTACGTTCTGTGGTAACGGTAAATAGTGGAAAAAAAATTATTGACAAAAAATAAAAATCGATCTCTTACTAATGATACTAACGATACTTTCTTAACGCAACAAAGTTGTACAAACTGCCAGAATATTTAATAAAAGCGAGCCACACAACAACGCATGTAACCAAAAAGTATTATTTGATACTGTTTTATAAGGTTGATGAATTATTTGTTGTGTGTTCATTAAATTTTCCATATCATCTGTGCAGATTTTTGACTGTTGCAAACAACACTCATCATAATTAGCATTGTTCTTTGTAAAATGTGGCGTTAAGATTTGCTGAGGTAACAAATGATTTTGCGAGAATTTCAATGTTTGATGGCACGTTGGATTTTTCGGTTTTATAAAAGAATACGATTGTATAGGTTGACAAAAACGTTTAACTGATTTTACAGTGTTTTGCTTTTGACCATAATATGACAATGATGCGTCCGAAATAATAGAACATTGATCCAATTCGTGAATGGAGGGTTCTCTAGAAGGAGCACAGTTAGAACCGACTGAACCAAAACCAGAACTTTGACTGGATGATCTTGATAATGATGGGGTATCCATGCCTTCTTGCCAATATCCACCAGCAACCCACGACGTTTGTGTTACTGATCTTAATTTAGGCGGTGATAAAATATTCCTTTTGCTCAATATATTATTTGATTTTTTAAATAGATCAGGACTAACTGTACTATAGATTTTCTTTTCAAATATCTTAGGTGTTCTTTTTTGGCATTTCTGTATATTATCATCTGATGAAAATATACTGAGTGTACTCATGCTATCGTCTAATTCAGAATTATCTAATTGATTATTTTTGAATTGTAAAGTAGAACGAATATCTAAATTGTTCGTTAATGTCGATAATTTAGATAATTTAGATAATTCTGGACCAGTTCTGTTAAACAACAACAAAATTTAATATAAATTAATATTTTTCAATATTTATAATAAAGTTGAATTAAATTTAGGTTTGAACTAAAAAATACATACGTTGATAGTGTTGTACCAATAGGATCAGGAATATCAACAGAAACAGGAGTCATTAAATATTTGGTCATGTTCACTGAAGAATTGGCAGTTTCATTTAAATCTGTATCTACTTGTTTAACAAGCTTCTGTGTACTATTTGTTATTTCGATTTCAGGAAATATTTGTGCTTCACAATTTTTTACATTTGTTTCTATTTTCTTAAAGTGATCTTCCCTTACTTTAATATTCGATTTGGGTGTAATATTCATAAAGCCTATTATTAATGCAAAGCAAATGACCTAAAACATGTAAAATTAAACTTGTGTATATGCGAATATAATGAACATAACATATTATCTATTATTTTCTGTTGTCATCATATATAAACTTTTTTTTAAATATTAATTTTGTAATACGTACCGCATGGTATTGAGTTACATATTCGAGAGAAAACCAATCGTTGTGAAGATCTGTTTTGAGTAATTTATATTCTTTAAAAGATGTAAGTATAATTATACAAATCCATAAAATCGACAATAAAATATCAGAATTTCTTCTCTTTGCTGCTCCAGCCCAGCACGCACATAATTGAAAAATTAATCCTCCGATAGGTAACAATAAAAATTCATTATTATATACAATAACTGAATCAAAAATAGTTGAAATTACTCTGAAAAATCCTTCGAATTGTTTTGCATTCTGCAATCGAATAAACAAAGACTACTATATTAAGATTTTGCAACTCCAAAATTCACATATATGAACTTAGATTATTATTAAAAGAAATGACATTACTTACAGTAATAAATTTATGTAAAGGTTTACGTTTAAAAAACATCATTTTATAATGATCAAGCCACATTTTCTGTTTAGCCAATACATTTTGTACTATGCCATTACAATTTGTACAAAGTGGATATTTTAATTCTAAAGAATTTTTAAATTGTTTAATTTCTTCATCATATTTTTTTTCATTGGTTGGCTCAAAATTTGAAAGTTCTATTAATTTAACTTTCTGATTTTTATTGCATTTCTTACAAAATGTATTCTTTGAGAACGGTACTGTTTCAGGTTTACTACTACAATATTTTGTAGAGTTATTGGTAGAAACTTTATATTGCTCTGGTATATCATACATATAATTTCCATCCTAAAAATAAATTACAAGAAAAAATTTATAAGAAAATTTATGAAAATTATTAGATTCATTATACAGATTCAATTTCAGCTCGTTGAATTTTACTATCTTACTCTCAGATATTTCGGATAGCATTTTTGTGCTTCTTAATACATATTTTTACAGACATTGTTAATATGATGAAATTTCTTGTATCAGTTTTTCTCTTATGCTTATTAAACAAAACTTTTAATTCCCAGGATTATAAATTCAGTCAAGTGCACACGTACTAAACAAATTTTCAAACTTATTTTTCTCCAAAACAAAGCCTTATATGATAAAATTTTATTCTATATTTTCGTTAGTTTTCCATGTAGAATCACCCCTGCTCGCTTGTATCACCAGTTAGAGGACTCTCTGTATTTTTAATATAATTGGAAGATTACCTTGGAAAATCCATTGTACTGTTCACAGGATGGACATAACCACCAATTGATCTGTTCTCGTCTCACTTTTGTGTTATTATGACAAAACCAGCAATTTACTTTTTTAGGCCATCTTAATCTAAACAAAAAAGAGTAATATAATAATAATTATAAATACTTGTAATTAAAAATATATTCACAATATTTATATAAACTATAAGTTCTTACTTTAGTCTTAGGAAGACAACAATACACGTGACAAATATTAAAAGAATTGTAATGAAGATCGATATAAAATTACACAGCAAGTAATATATAGAATCCATTTTTTCATTTTACTAAATAAACAATCTTCATTGAAATGTTTTTTTTAAAACTGCAAACCACTAGCGTTTTTAACGTAATGAATTTTATTCAGCATCTCCCGCCAAACTTATAGGTCCTTTAACCTTAACCTAACAATTTGAGTTGCCATTAAAATTAAGTTATTTCTGTTAGCTCTGTATTATCGATAGCGCATTTATATATATTATATAAAATTTTGTTCACTGTAAAAACATGTATTTACATTATCAAACTAAAACATAAATTGATACGAAAAAAAAATAATATTTATTAGTTAATTTTTGTTAATTATTATAACTTACTAAATATTAAGTGCAACTTTAGCAATGCATATGTATATGTACGTAAATATATACTTATATATACATCGCATACATAATGTATTTTATATAATTGGACAATTTAGTAGAAAATGTTTACTACGCCAATCACAATAAATTCTTGAGAATATAGACAAATCATATTGTTTTATCTGACGTATCTTTAAATATTATGTAGTTACATAAATTCTATTGAATTTGATCAAATTCTATGAATTATTCGTATGTGCTTTGAAAACTGGTGATAATGTGTGACATCATCTGATCAGTGTCCAATCAACGAACACTGTCTTCTATTAAGATTATTGAAATGTTAATATTTATTAAGGATAATTAGATGAAATTAATATTAGAGTAATAATTTATACACATATAAAAAATTAATGTTAATTATAATTGATTATAATAAGCATAATCTAAAGTTATTTCATAAAGATTGAAAAGTTGAACGGTCTGCAGTTTTAATTTGAGGTTATGTCAATGACAGCTCAGTGGATTTAATAAGATTATTTATGCAAAATTGTAAATTCATAATTGTGAGAGTAAATCATGTCTGATGATAAACCGAGTTTACCAGTAGCCCCCAAGGATTTATGTTTTTTGGAGCATGAATTTATTCAGGTTTAGTATGATTTTGTAATCTATTTGAAATGTCAAAATAATTGAACAAAAATTTAATCAAATTCAAATTGTGTATACAAATATTATAATAAATATAGAATTGTTTGTGTCAAAAGTTGTTTTTTATTATTAATGTCAAGTATTATTTATTATAGAGTAATTTCAATGTGGATACTTTCCTTCAAGACCATAGAAAAGTTGTGAAACTTGAAACTATGAGAGATGATTTAGGAATGTATTTGAAATTATTAAGATCTGCAATGATTGATTTAATTAACAGAGATTACACGGATTTTGTTAATCTTTCAAGTAATCTCATCGGTCTTGACAAAGCAATTAATGGCTTGGAAATACCACTTAGCCAACTTAGAGAAGAAGTTATGGTAATACATTTTTTATCTCATTGTAATATTTTATCTGTACATATATTTACACAAATTTAGTTTAAGAAAGCATTAAAAATTAAATGTTTCAACACTTTATTGTCTGGCATTTGTCAAAGACATTTATTTGCTACATTAATGTGGTATTACTGCGGACATAGTAAGATATATAATTTTAATTATATTATGTATTATAAAATAAACAATACTCTTTTAGACTAACTATGTGTATATGTGTATGTATGCATTATGTTTCTAATTTTTATCTTTTCTTATTAGCAAATTCAGCAAACATTAGATGACGAAATAACAATTCTATCCGATAGTCTGACCGATGATTGTCAAATAAAATTACAGAAACAGAGTTTACACAGCTTGCAATGCGTTTACAAATGTTTAAAGAAATTGTCATCAATGTTATCGGTGGATAATTATATGGAAAGTTTCACGAAAATAGATGTTTTAGAACAAGCTACTGCAGAACTGAATCATTTAAAATTTCATATATCCAGATGCAAATCAGATATTTCTGTAGATCAACAAACAGTATGTATTATATTTTTACAAATATATTTGAACAATATTTCTTAAATTAGATTATTCAGTATTAAATCAAACGGAATATTAAATCATAAATGAAAGAACATTTAAAAGTATGCTTAAATATATTTTTTTCTTTTTACAATAGAGTTGTATATAAATTATTCTACTAATATGAACAATTTTATATAGGAAAGCAAGAAATTAGAAGATCTTCTAATAATACATCTGAATGAGTTATTTTTAGCTTGTATACATGAGAAAGATAATAATTTATTAATTCGTTGCTTGAGAATTTATATTATGCTTGATAATGTTACAACTGCAGAATCAGTGGTAAGAAGAGATGTCATTAGTCCAATTATAAATAATATACTTCAAGATGAAAACTCACAAACTGAATCTAATAATCTTCAAAGTATTTATCATAGATTGTTAAATATTTTAAGCGGAGAACTCAAACAACTTTTAGACATCACGTTATACTCCAATAGGTATCTTATATTTTTTGTATTAATTGAGTTATATAATTAATATATATATATATATATTATTATTATTAATTAATATATACATATATATAATTATTAATTAAATTATATAGAATGTAAATATTGTTTCAATTATATTTTAGGATAAAAGTAAAGGGTTTTAATTTTTTAGTAAATAGTTTTTGGATTGAAATAGAAGAAAAAATAGATCAGGAGTTGAAATATATTTTTGCACCTGGAAATCCTGAGTTGTTTCATAAAGTAAGTAATACAACGAACTCGAAGATTGTATATAAATATAAATTCTTTTAATAACTTCTGTTATTTTATATTTGCAGAGATATACAGAAACAATGTGTTTTCGTAAAAAACTTGAAGAATTTTATGACGTGCCTGAACGTGGAAGTATCTTGAAAGATCATTTACAATATAAAAATTTTCTTAAAAAATGGAATTTACCAGTTTATTTTCAAATTCGATTTCAAGAAATAGCCGGTACAATCGAGACGGCTTTTAAAGAGCCAATTTCATCTGATTTGATTAAAGGATCTGCCAATACTTTAATGTTAGAAGAATTCTCTCTTCATACAACGTGCATAGTTTGGAATAATTTGCATAGGATATGGTCTGAAAATATATATCTTTCTCAACTTTTTCAAGAGTAAATAATATTTTCAAAAAGCATGCTATATAATATTAAATTCATATCGGTAGTCCTCTTTTTTTTAAATAATTGTTTACAGATTTTGGAAATTGACTTTGCAAGTATGTTCAAGATATCAAACATGGGCTTGTACAGCAGTTAAACAAGTATATATGATATTTACTTTATTTCTTCATTAATAAATATATATGAAACAGTAATTAATAAACTTTAATTAATGTTTTATATATAAAGAAATTGCAAGAAAGTAAAAAGTCTAAAGGTATAGCAAATACCAATAATAATTCTAAATTGGATTTTTTAATACATTTATACTGTGACGTAGAAAAATTTGTTAATGGATTACCAAATTTCTTACGGATAGTGCAATTAAAAAATCCAAACCAAAATTCAACTACATCAAAATTATTAGAAGGTAATTTATTGATTACAATTCAATATATTCTACTATAAAATTTAAGAATTTAGATATTATTTTAAATATTATTTCAGATTGCTTGACTGAAACGTCTAAATCAATTAACATGATTTTGCCACTTACAACAGAAGAAATTGTAAATGAACTTATAACACACTGTGTAACATATTTGAAACAAGTAAGCGACATTCCAAGATTGTATAGACGTACTAATAGAGAAGTACCTACTAAACCTTGCGCATATGTTAAAAATGCATTGAGTTTTCTTTCTAATTTTCGTAACAATTATAATGACTTTGTACCAACAAATGTTACCACGTGGTTACAATTAGCGCTGTCTTTGTTAACTGAACGGTTAGTAGACTAACATAAAGAAATATATTAATTTAAATATATATAATAAATATAACTATTTTGTAATATATATATATTCGGATTTTAGTTATTTAACATCGGTAACAGATGTATTGACATCTGTTCAAAAAACAGAAGAAAGTTTAAGAAGATTGAAAAGAATACGTGATAAATCGACAGGTGTACTCCCGTTAGATTCTCAAGGAATTACTGATGATGAAAAAATTCGTATTCAGTTACAAATTGATGTCAATGCATATAGTGCAACTGTGAGTATATTTAATAATAAATTATTATGATTTATTAATATCTTTCATATAAAAAATTATATATCATTGAATTGTTTCAGATTACTGAACTCGATATACCAGTTTCAAATATATCACATTTGCAAGAATTATCACAAGCTGTTGAAGCAGCTTTAAAAAAATAATATTTTTAAATAGTTCATTATATTTCACTTAATTCATATGATTTAAACGACAGATGTAAGAAAGCAAATGAATAAAAGGGTGTTAGGAATACGTTAAATTTTTCTTGATTTATTGTTTAGGCGTACATAAATACCCTGTGTTATGAAATCAATGTGGTAAACAATAATAAACATGCAATTTGTAGATTGATTAGTTAGACATATAAGATGATTACAATATATGTGCGTATACGTAATATATTCCAGTATTTTTTTGGTAACGAGTAAAAATCTATAAATCGATATTATATCATTAAAAAGTATGTTTTCTATAAAAATATGTTTGATTGGAAGTATATATTTATATATAAAAACATACAAAATCTTAAGAAAGTAATCTTAGGAGTATGTGTAACATACGACGACTATAGAAAAATCTCTTGTTGGAGCGCTACTGCAGGTTGTCCAACCCTACATCTATTTCATACGTTGGCAGCACTGCCTAGTGCGGCCCCGATACGCCATCTAGTGGTCTTTTTTTTACTTCACCAGTCTACTATATTTCGTCGACATTAGAATTCTCGTGAATATAACCTCTTTGTGAATATAACCTCTATAATATGTGAAGCGGTGAATTTAAATAAATGAGTTTTTACTTATTAGTGTGATTGTTTTAACGTTTGAATTTTATATACTATTCAATTTTATAGTAAATATTTATTTGATAATAATAAATTATACATATAACGTACATAAACAACATAGGTGCATTTGTTAAATTAATATTTAGATAGTTTAATACTTTCTTATAAATATTATTTTCATTCTTTAACAAATAACAAAATATAAATAGAAAAAATAAAAAATGAGTTGTGCTATATTAAATCGATTAGTATTAATGCCGTGTAGGCGAAGTCTTAATTATAGTACTTACCGTACAGTTGAAAATGTGTTTATGTTCACTGAAAAAAGAATAACTGTACCCCTAAATTACTCTGTAAATATGAATGTATTTATTTCCTGTAGATCTTTTCATAATAACATTCAGTTTTTTCAAAATATTGCAAATAATAAGTCAGGAATTCAAGAAAATATTTCAACGCTTCAATTAAAAAAAAGATCAATAAGGAAAAATAAACAAGTGGTAGAAGAAGAAGCATCTTTATTACCTGGAGTAAGTTAAATTGTCTTCTTCTAAATAAAATTAAAAATAAATTTTTAATAAAGACAATTGCGTGATTAAGTAAAGTTAATTATTTTTTAATAGTTTCAATAATTTGATTCTATAACATTAATTCAAAATATATTTTTTTTCCATTAGGTTTGGATCATAAAAGCATTGGCTACAGCGGAGGAATATAATTTAGAAAGCTTAGAAGCAGGACTCTTAAGTCAACAGCTGTATGTGCCTCAGAAGATTTATATATCTTCAAACCGTAAGTAATAAATATAATATTATACTATTATAAAATTTAATTTAATATTTAATCTATTAGTTTTACATAAAAACAAATTTAAACTTTAGATGTTAAGAGATATAAGATAAATACAAATTTATGTTTCTTATATTTAAAAAATATTTTCTGAATTTCTTTATTAATGAGTTAAATGTGAATTAGAAACATTGTTGAAAAATGAGGAATATAATGATTCATAAAAAATATTAATCTAATATTTATTAATAGATCCAGAACCTCATGCATAGATTTAAGATCAATGATGTAATTCTCTTATTGATTGGACAAGCAGTGAATTCACGTGATTAACCTTATCCAATGAGCATTTAACTTTATTAATATATGTACAAATTAATATTTTTAAAAAGTACTCGAAAAAGATAAGAAATTTTGATAATCATATGACATTTATCATATAAATTATCTTTAAGTGTCTATATTTAATTTGCAAGTGTATTGTAGAAAATACGTATATATATACGTACGTACATATGTTTTAAAAGTGTCCTTTTTTGATCATTCTCTCTCTTTTTACCTAAAATTACTAAAAATTAATCAGGAATATAAATATATACATATATATATATATATATATATATATATATATATATATATATATATTTCTTGTATTATATATATAATATATATATATTTGTTTCTTGTTTTCACAGTTATGTCATAAATCGATCACGTGGTTTCTACTCGTCAAATATAATTCCTTATTCATTCTGTTTATCTCATTTTTATAATCATTTATTATTGGTTTATGAATATAATTTTTAAATTAAACAATTTTTACAAAAATAAACAAAATAAAAAAAAGAATTCTTGCATATATATCTATATGTGCTTGACACGTGCGTGCGGATGTTGTGTGTGTTGTATGTGTGTGTTATTTGAATTGTAAGAAAAATATATAAACAAAAAAAGAGAAATTAAAATATATTCTTATTAAAAATCAAAGAAACCAAAATCAAAGAAAGTGTAAAGTTATGAAAGTGCTTTAACACATTGCTTTTATAATAACAATAATTACTACTGTTTTGTAAGAATTTGGTGAAAAATTATAGCGCTCAATATATTTAAAAAATGGACAATAATAAGATATCATGCATGGATGCTCCATTTTCGTTACCTTCATCAAAGAAAGAACAACATGAATTGGTAGAGAAAGCAATTGATTGGGCGCTTATGCATGGAATGTGTATGAGATCAAAGATCAATTTTAATAGAAATATGTTACAATTTGCACCATTTATTCTATTACCATCGCCATTTCCTAGACAAGAATTTGAAAAAGCCTGTCATATTCAACCAATATTAAATCTACTTATACACGAAGTAGCACATGATTATAATTTTTTAAAAGATACTTTAAAAGAAACGATAAAAGTTGATCATTTTACTAGAATGCTTTTCAATATATATGAAACCATCTATGAGGAAGGAATTACACAGAAAATTTCTCTGGGTCTACTTCGATCAGATTTAATGTTAGATACTAGTTGTTCAGAAGGAAACGAATATAAAAAATATATACCCTATTGTTGTTGGAAACAAGTAGAGATAAATACAATAGCTTCTGGATTTGGATGGTTGGGACAAGCATCTACTAAGTTACATAGATTTGTATTACAAGAACTTGGATATAATGATCAGTTAAATAATCTTCCTGAAAATAATGTATTGCAAGAGTTATGCTCAGCTATGATCAAAGCGTGGACATTATATGGAGATTCACAGTGCGTCTATTATCAAATAAAAATATAATATTATACTTTGTTTATTAGATATATTATTTTTCTATAGAATGGATAATATTGTTTTCAGAGCTATTATTTTATTTATTGTTGAAGACATTTCTTACAATATATGTGATCAACGTTTTCATGAATTTGAAATAAGAAAGCAAAACCCTAATATTAAAGTAATTCGACGTACTCTAACTGAAATGATTACTACTGCCAAATTAGGGTCTAATAAGGAATTAATAGTGGATGATTATATTGTAGCAGTAGTTTATTATAGATGTGGTTATGAACCTGGACAATATCATACAAAAAAAGAATGGGATGTTAGATTATTAATAGAAAGATCTTTAGCAATTAAATGTCCATCTATACAATATCATTTAGCAGGAACCAAAAAAGTTCAACAGGCTTTAGCTAAATCTGGAAATGTTGCGAAATTTTTGAAAGATGAGAATAATGTTACAAATATTAAAAAAATATTCACTGGTTAGTATAATTATACTACTTTCATATGCAGGTATATATTGCATACCTACAATTATTTTTTCTCTCTTTTTCTTTTTTATTTCTTAGGCTTATATGCTCTTGATTTTGATAATCATGGAGATGAAGCTATAGAAATGGGTATTCAAAATCCTGAACAATTCGTATTAAAACCACAAAGAGAAGGTGGATCTAATAACGTGTATGGAACGGATATAAAAAAGTTCTTGTTAGATATTAAGGATAAACAAGAACGTGTAGCATGGATTCTTATGGATAAAATTATTCCACCGAATCAATTAAATTATATGATTAGACCAGAGAGTGATAATTATTTACAACCAAAAGAATTAGTTTCAGAATTGGGAATTTTTGGTGTTATTATTGCCGATTATAAAAATATATATGTTAATAAACAGGCTGGTCATATGTTAAGAACTAAATTAGCTACTGCCAATGAAGGTGGAGTAGCAGCTGGTTTAGGTGCATGTGACAGTCCTTTTTTAGTAGATTAATGTACTTTTGATGATTATCATTTTATACTAATAATAGGATATAAGTAATATATGTTTTCTACGTTATTATAAAAATTGATTACAAATAATATTGGTAAATAATTTTTATTAGCACATTTTTGATAAAATGTGTCAGAATTTGTGTATAGAATTTTATAATCATCATATGTGTAATATGATAAAATATTGATAACGCATTTATAAAAAAATTTTCTGGTATGTATGTGTGTATGTGAATATTTTATATGATAAAAAAATATGTATAGATATATGTATGTGTTATCATTGTATTAAATTCCCTTAATAAAAATACATTGCAAATATAAGATTTGCACGAAGAAATAGTATAATAATAGTATATTTAAATATATTGACAATTATTTATTGTTTCAATTTTTTTCGCAGCTTTACCAGATGTTATTTATGCAACAGCAAAATATGAGGTTGGACACGAACCAAGAGAATTATATTTTTTCCGGGAAGGTACAGTCGTTATGTGGAATATCCCTGATCTGGAAAGTGGGAACATATTAAAATTTTTAAAAAATTTTGAAGAAAGTAGTTATACGTCGGAATTAATTCACGCAGAGAGTGAAGTTATGACCTATACGTATACAGAAAACGGGTAAGTAAATCGATTAAATGTTAAAATTGATTATGAAAGAATTATATATAATAAATGTGAACTAGAAATTACGTTAACATATAATTTGTATAATTTTGCAGAAAAAAATGTCATATTAAGGATGGAAATATAATACTTGTAAAAGACGCTACAAATTTAGAAAAATTTACGTTTTCCAATGCAATGGCACAATCTGTAAAACTTGGAATCTGGGAAGCATCGTTATCCAATTATATAAATACGGTTGAATTTGTGACGGAAGATTTGCGGACTGGTCAAAAATTACGAATGTCACAACGCGAGGTCCTTAGAAAACAAGGCGAATTATTTGCATTAAGGCATTTAATTAATTTAAGTTCAGATTTATTAGACACACCTGATTTTTATTGGGAACGAGATGATTTGGAAAATTTATATCAACAAATATATGGATACTTCAATATAGCAAAACGTACAAGGGTAAGATATAGATGATAAATAAATACTTCAATATTTTCTTTAAATAAAATTAATTTGTGTATTTCGGCAGGTGATGAACGAAAAATTAAATCATTGCGTGGAACTTGTCGCAATTCTTTCCAGTCATTTGAGCGATCGACATCACATTCGTTTAGAATGGATGATTATAGTTCTTATAATGGTGGAGGTAGCATTTGAAACTTTACATTATGTTGATAGATATTTTGTAAAATAGATATTACATAGGTATTTCCATTAAGCACACATTTTTAATGTCTATAGAATTGACAAACATTCATTAAACTATTGTACATATATTTAAAAATGTATTTTTAAAGAAAAATATATGTACATTAATTTATTCAGATTCTTGTTACGATAATATTTTATTATTATTTTACGAGAAAACTGTGACTGAACATTGTGATTTATATAGATTGTTAAAACAATATCAAGACGCTACATTTTATTTGTAATCAATTTAAAATTTATCGATCGTTAATGTTAAAAGTTATTTAAAAAATAACAAATAAAACAAAAGATCAATGAAATCAACATGATTCGTTAAATATTATCCAGCTTATCCGTGTCCATCACATTTACTTTTCTTTTTATCTAAACTTAAAATATACTGCAGTCATTTCTGCCTGGGATTTTGTTAGTAAAGTACTTATATATACCTTGACCCATATACGTATATCACACCGTGACATACTTTTATTATTCGAAGATGTATTGTATACGCATTCATCCCTGCGCGACTGCATTGCCGAGTATTTTGCTGTATTTTATCCCTTTGATTGTTTCTTATTGCTTTTATTTTATTTTTTAATATCAAATCCAAGCTAATCAATTATTTAACATTTATTCTAGTAAAAAATATGTAAATAGAGTATACAAGTATACAGTTATAATATTGTTAATATGTAACATTTAAGGGAATGTGTTACACATTGATGTATCACAATGCCACCTGCCTTCGTAGGTGTAGAATTAAAACCATAGTGCATATAACGTTTTATACTAAAGCTTGCAAATCTAAAGCAAAAAATGAGATAGTTTGTAGAAAGTAGGAGAACATTTACTTGTGAGGTGAGCAATAATGAGGCCGAGTGATAGATAGTGCGCGAGGGGCCAGGGTCTCCCTCTTTTTCCCTTCCCCATCACATTTACCCTTCTCCATAACTCTGTCCCTTCTCTCCTTTCTACATTTTCACCCTCGTAGTGCCCTCATGCCGCAGTGATGCGTGCGATGATGAGCCGTACGGAGGAACAGAGTTGATCCTACTGCTGGCTGTTTTACAAATTAGCTCAAGGTTACGATTAAATCTTTCTTTTTATTTATTTCTTTTACATTGCAAAACTTTTCTTTTTCATTTATTTTATTTTTGATAGTTTTTCGAACTGTTAATACGAGAAAAGATTACTGTTACTTTATCATCTTCCACGAAAAAGAAAAATAAGAAGAAGAAGAAGAAGAAGAAGAAGCCTGTTTTCCAGAAGACTCGAAAAAATCAACGCTTTCAAAATTCTTCGACGTTTGTAAGTTTTTTCTTTGCATGACCTAATAACAAATGAGCATTTTATTCTAGTTCAGTGTCATATGGTAATAAAACGATAAAAAAAAGACGTACTTTGATAAGAAATGTTTTATCAGAGGGACGGATGTGGAAAGTTCTTTTTTTAACATATCGTCACATCTGCTTGCTATTTTGATTAATTTCATTCACTTTTAATGATATATAATATATAATATTTTTTTTTACACGTATATCGATCGATTATGTCTATTTTAATATCGCTTTTGTCAATTATTTGTAAAATAATACTTTTATATTTATTTTAGAATTATTTTCAACTCATTCGATCATACGTTTTACAATTTTCCTAATATCTATAAAAATATCTTTAGAAATTATTTTTGAAAATCGATTACGAATGACCTATCCTATTAATTAATCTACGAACATATTCTTAAGAAAGAAAGAATAAATTTATTATTATTATTATTATTATTATTTAGGAAGAACGTAAAAGAAAGGTATCTAAGGTTGATATTGTTTATAAAAATAAGAAAAAAAAGAAGAAATGTTCAAATTTGTTAAGCTCTGTCATGTTCATAAAAGGATAAAATTAACTTCAGTTAGTCTAACTCTATATCCGTATTATTATTAATATTTGAAAGATAATACTTTCAGCTTGGTCAAGTTTTTTTTTCTTTTTTCTTTTCGTTTATAAGTTTTATATATTTAAAATGACTTATAGAACCGCAACACAACTGTTGCACATGCAACATGCTATGACGTGGGCATACGAGCAACTCTTCAAGGAAAAGTCGATACTCGCGTTTTTATCTCTCTCTCTCTCTCTCTCTTACTCTCTCTAATTCTTTCTCTTTCTCTCTTTCGTTCAAGTGCAAGCTCTGTAGGATACATAGAATGACGGTCAGCGTCATGAGCTTTCGATTGATCGTCCTTCAACGAGCGTAATACTTTCGCATTTGCTTTTTACAGACTCGTATGTAATGTCAAACAGCAGAAATTTCTATCTTAACAAGTTGACCGCTTAAAAATTATATATTTTTTCTTTTTCTTTTATTTGCAACGAGTATTAAAATTCTTAAAAAACTAAATGTGCTCTTTCATTTGAATTCATTCTATGAAATACGTATAATTTTCCAAACAGTAGCTGTTAATTGTTATTTTTAATAGAAATATATGGAATAACTTTTATTATTTATTTATAACTTTTTCTTTTATATTTTTATCATTTTTACAAAAATTTGATTCTTTTCTTTGTTCACTAAGTTTTCTAATAATATATAATTATTAATTAAATAAAAAATAAATAAATAATAAATATTTTTAAATTACAAAAATAAATAAAAATATATATTATTAATATAATAATGTATATATTATTATTATATATAAATATATAATATAATAATAATAATAATAATAATAATAATAATAATAATAATAATAATAATAATAAATATATACACAGTAATAAGTATATATAAATATGAAGGAAATACTTCTTATAGGAATCATCATATCGATTTTAGTAGACGTAGACTTTAATAGGAAGTTTCTAACATATACCAATACACATTTCTCTATAATATCATGAACGATAGAATTACGGAGATATAAAAACTTGTTATCTATTTCTATCTAATTTCTCCTTTATTAACAATCTACCCCCGGTGAAGATATTAACTAATCGAGTTTATTCAAAATTGAGTTTTCCTCTCTTCCTTTCCTTCCTATATTCTTCACTTTTTGATATTATCTAATTTCCTGTGAAGCTTTTTTATACAGTTAAAATGTTTTTCAAATTCGATTATAATTTACCTGATACAATACAATTTTAAAATTACAAAAATTCTAATAGATCATACAAAAAGAGTTTACCCTATATTTAATTCGAATTTTTATGTGATAATCTTTAAAAAATAATTTAAAAAAATAAATTAGAGTGTTTAATGTCGATCTAAAGTTAACGTTTATCTGATCAAAATTATCTACTGATGTTTTTGATCTTTTTTAAATTACAATAAGGATCGTCATTTGTAAGTATCTTGTTTTTAGAGGAAGGATAACATGACGCGTCGGTGCTTTTTATCTTGTACGTCGATCGTTCGATGGAACAAACCTTTCCCATGACGTATGTACGGTGTTTGTGAGCTGGGATATAAAGCGTGTAAAACGTATTAGCGCAGTTATGGATATGACCATGGGGGAACCACAAAATATAGGAACACGTTGGGTTTGTCCAAACGATCGACACTTGGCATTAAGAGCTAAGTGAGTTGATTTTATAATAATTATTTCCAAAACGATCCATTCGATTGATAATATTTTTATTATTTATTATCACCAATTAATTTTTCCCTTTTTATCATCCAGATTACGAACAGGTTGGTCAGTAAAGACAGGATACTTGGACTCGGGATGGAACAATTATTCAAACGTTGGTGGTAACAACCGTGCCAACCAATCTTTCGTATTGACGGAAGAAGAACGACGTACAATTATACAAGTAAGCAATCTTAAATCTATAATTAATTAAAAAATATTCATTTAATAAACAATTTTGTGCCTATTAATAACAAAAATTAACACGAACTTTTTGAGTCAACCCCAATATTAAATATCAATTTTTATTTCGTATAATTTTGCTTTATTTTGTCACAATCTTCTCTTTTTTAAATAACTTTCGCTAATAAATAATAAAAAAATAAAAAGTGTCCGTCATTTTTTTTCTTATTTTTTTTTCTTCTCCCCCAGGTGATTCAAAGAGCGGAGGCGTTGGATTTATCGGAGCAGAAACGCATCGGCAGATTGGTTGAGAGATTGGAAGACATGAAGCGCAACGTTCGCATAATCACTTCCAGCCGATCGGACGAACGAAGAAATTGTGGTAACCGATGTTCCGGTGGTACGCGTTGTGTCTGCTCTTGTGCTCTATGCGGCGAAAAATTCGGTGCAGTATTAGGGGCCACCCCAACGTTTTGCAAAGATTGTAGAAAATACGTTTGCCAAAAATGTGGTAAAGAGGCAAATACACCTAATGTATTAGCTGTTACCTCTAATACCGAAGTAATATCTACGACTACATGTAACACGTTAGCGAATGAAACTTTACCGAAAAGAACTGCAATACAACGAATCGTACAGAGGTCGTCGAATAATCCACAAAAGATATTTCTTTGTCGTATCTGTATTGAGAGCAGAGAAATTTGGAAAAAGAGTGGAGCTTGGTTCTTTAAAGGAATGCCGAAGCATGACCTTCCGAAGAAAAAAGTACGTTTCGGTCAATCACATCAGATTCGTTAAATTGTTATTTATAATCGAACGTGCGCACGAGATAAATAAAAAGAAAGAAAGAAAAAAGAGAGATGAAACGTGAAAGAAGTTCACCGTTTAATTAACAATTGTTTGTATGTGTAGGAACGTGATTGGTCTCGGGCGGGTCAAAGGACACAGAATTCGTCTTGTAAAATCATCAGTGCTTGCAAATCTTTGGAATCAAATGAAGTTCAGGATTCCTCGTCGGAAGAGGAGGCTGCTCGACGTTTAGTCGGCTCAAATAACTGCTGTTCCTCTTCTTCTCCGAGCTTGCAAGGTATCCAAGATATCAATGGTCTTTCCAAACAGCAACAGATCACGCCTTACGATACTCAAACGGCAAGTGGCTCTTTCAAAATGGTATCACGATCGAATGATCGATCATCACCTATAGGCCATCGAGATGAGAGCCCTTCGACAACAACAATGGATAGGTTGGACAAGTCTTCGACATTTTCGATCTATTCGCAGTGCAGTCGTCTATCGCCATCCACGTCAGCAGCAACTTTGCGTAACGCGTCTCGTACGAATGAAAAAAGTACGTGTGATTTAAGAGCCGATCAACGTGGTGGAGACAATTCCATTGATGATAATGCGTCCATTGAGGAAATCAAATTAGAAAATAAGGGTGACGAACAGGCTAACTATCTCGAAGATTCTCGCGGTTCTGTCGATCGGTGTAAGGATTCTCAGGTACAATCAGTCAGGTACGTAGTAACGATGCTCGACAAAGTAGAGGTTTGACTTGGGCGTCTTGGACGCATTTTTGTAGACGGAATTCGCCGTCGACCATATCGCCGAGCACTCTGATGGAACGAATTCTGGAAGAGGCTTGGATGCACGAAAGAAATGCCGAATGCGAGATGAATGCCTCCTTAAATCGGACGAACGATCAACAAACTATCAGCACATGGTACGTGCATCACTCGGACTCACCAAGGAAGCAAACGCCGAATTACATCGAAAGTCGGTATCTCAAATTTATTGTTTTCAATTATTACTACCCTTTATCTGATAACTCTTACATCTCTTAATAAAAATTATCATAAAAACTTGTATCTAAATGAAATGATAAGAATATGTATATTTGTCCGGATCATTTAGTGAAGAGGTCAGAAACGGAGGAAAGCTTTGGGACTCTGGAAATCTCCTTGCTATACGACCCAGTGGCTCAGTGCCTCCAGTGCAAAGTGGAACGAGCATTGGGATTAAAGCCTATGGACATCCACGACCTCGCCGATCCATTTTGCAAAATCACCATACTGCCGATGGGAATGGGCACAAATATCAAGCCAATAAGAACGAAAACTGTTCACAAGACACGAGATCCAGTGTTCAACGAGACGGTGAACTTCTACGTTTCGAGAGATGCCGATGTACGAGTAACGATTATTACAGTGATCATTAAAGTTTTCTTATTTTAATGACCTTTCGCCAAAATGAGAATACGATTGAATGATCGCGACAGATGAAGAGTGGCAGAGCCTTACATGTCATGATACTTCAAGACGACCCCTGGGGAGAAGACTTTCTAGGGGAGGCGAGGTTTCCCCTGTACGAACTAGAACCGTTCCAGATGAAGCATTACAAAATCACCCTCCAAAACCATTATCCGGTCTGTTTGTATATTTGTTGGAAACATAGATAAATAAATATTATTTATTTAGATAGTGCTAGTTATTTAATGTATAACTTCATCATATTCCAACATTGTTCTAGGTGAGTCACGAAGAAGAGGCTTGGGATCTTCATCGAGGCAACCGAGGTCAAATACAACTAACTCTGAGCTACTGTACCCGTCGACGTGCTCTACTGGTTATTATTCACCAAGCTATGAATCTTTTGCCCATGGACAACAACGGGTTTTCTGACCCATTTGTGAAGCTATGCCTTGTAGAGAATGTGATCGAGAATCGACAACAACGAGGTCACGATCCTCCCGGACGTACCAGCACGAAGAAATATCCCAGCAAGAAACTGGCCGCAGGTCGCAGCTCGTACAGCACGAGCGTCAAATGGAAAACTCTCAGCCCAGAGTGGAACGAAGAGTTCGTTTTTGGGATTCGATTAACAGACCTCATGAAAGTCACGTTATGCCTCTCTATGTGGGACAAGGATTTCGGCAAGAGTAATGATTATCTTGGTAATAATGTTCATTTAATAATAACACAACGGCCATCCGAATTTTCTCCGTATTATCGATACATGATTTCGGTTTATGGCATTTTGTTTAGGAGGACTTGCATTAGGATGCAATAGCAAAGGAGCACGATTACGACATTGGATAGATGTCATCAAATTTCCTGATTATCGTCATCCCGCTTGGCACAATTTAACAGAAGTTCTTATGCCAATAGAGTAATATTTTTCAATGGCACAATTCATATGAAATTCTGTAGAAAAGTTGAAAATACCGATCTCAACATTGATGCGTTAAAGAGGCAATAAAAGGTTTGAGTCACATTAATAGGTATTGCCTAAGGAACCAACGTCTATATTGCATATTGCTGCTCAAATTAAAAAGTATTTTAAAAATAAGTATAATAAAGATAATTATAGTTAGTTTACCGAACTTATTCCCTCTCTTCTTTTTGTTCCTCTTTATTCTTTATTTTTCTATTTTCAAGCAGAATATTAAAATCATTATATTATATAAATATAAATTGTTATGCATTTATTATACGAATGTATATACATTTTGTTTATAATTCAACTTATCGTGTTACAAAATATGTGAAATAATAATAAAAGTTGTTTTCTTTTTTTTTATATGTACAATTATGTGTTTAATCGGTTTAAGAAGAAGAAGAAGAAGAAGATTCTTCCGAAGTATCTTCAGATTCTTGTAACCACTTGATAAAAGATTGTACTGCGTTTTTGACTTTTTTGATTTGAACATCATTAGTTTCATCATTGGATTCATACCATTCTAAAATTTTCTCTTCAGATAATATATCAAGAGTATAAAACAAATGCAATACATTTTTTAAATATGGTAACAATTCTTGGGTCATGCTAGCAACTTCTTCTATAGCATGTAAACAATCTTCTTGTGCCAGCTCAGTTTTAACGTAATTCAAAATAATAGGTTTAAAATAATTAATCATAACTTTTAAATTGTTATAATAATTCTGATTATTAATTGGAACTTTAGTCTCAGCCAAATAGTGTGATGGCAAAACCAATATTGCTTTTATGACGTTATATGTAACTTCCCGCATAGTAACGTTGTATGCGTATCTTGATGAATTTATTTCTAATATTAAATTGTCACAATTCAATTTATCTTGAAAACCTCTTAATAAACTATCAATAACTTCTGATAGGAATAAACTTGTGTCATCGAGAACCGGAGAACATTGTCGCGAGTTTTCATTCGTACTTGATTCATCCGTTGAATCGCTATCATATTCTATAGCTTCATTATCTTTAAAAAACAACAAACTTTCATCAAGATCTTGATCCTCCATTTTTGTATTTGTTAAGTTATTATTTTTCATTTCTAGAATGGAATCAATATATTGTTTTTGCGGATTAACGATCGTTTCCGTATTTAATATACATCCGTCCAATTTAGTATTTTGCTTAATGTCACAGTCAGAAAAAATAATACTATCCGTTATTTCACAACCACTTCCTATTTTGACGTTGGAGAAAATAAAAGAATTTTTTATAGTCGCCTCTCCATCTATCGAACAATTATTGCCTATTACAGATTTAGTAATAAAGCTTTTTTGTCCGAGTGTACTGTTTTCTCCAATTAAACAATCTTTTTCTAACGTGCAGCCCTTAGCCAAAGTAACACTTTTGTGCTTATAGCTGCTTCGAGATATAGAAACAAAGTTTTTTAATGGACCAAACATTCCTGGTGCATGCGGGTAGCCACGTCTCTGCAAAATATCACGACTTAGAGTATAGTATGCTTTCCATGATGTAATTGGTAAACTGTAATTGTCGGATCTCAATTGTTGGTAATGAATTCGTTCGCCTAGTATTTCTTCGTTCATTAAAACACCTTTAATAAAATCTTCCATTGTCTGTATGATATAAAAAAAAAAGAAAGAAAGAAAGAGATAATAAAATATAATAATTAAATATTTCCACATGTACATGTATGTGTATAAATATTGAACACTGTTTACTTACCTGAAAGTCAAAATTATCAGAAAATAGGACAAGTACGGCGGGTGAACATAAATATACATGTGTATCTATGAAACACGTGCTAATATCAACTTCGCTATTATCCAAGAACCAATTCAATTCTAATTTAACCTTCTTCTCGTCGTTTTTTAGTTTCTTATAAAAAAATATCTTATTATTGGCTTTGTTGGATACTACCAGAGCAGTTTCTTCTCTTAAAAATGAATCGTTGGTACTACCAACATTTCTAAGTAGCATCGTCATTGCTGCACCCTTATCCATGTTTTCTTTTTTACAATGGACATTTAAGTAATTTCGTAAATCATAGTTTAAAAATGCATCTCCTCTAATCAATATAAAATGACCGCGTATCAAGCACTTGGTGTCAATGTCTCTGAGAGCATCACCTAAAGATCTACATCCATCAGAAATAATTAAATTGATGATAATATCTTCGTATTCTTTTTCTTTAACATATTTCTTTAACAAGTCAATATGACTGCTACAATACAAAAATATTTCTTCTATTCTGGATATTTTTAAAGTTTCTATAAGATAGTCCAACAAAGGTACGTTCAAGACTGGTAATAACATGGTTGGAAATACATCCTGCACTGGAGTCAAAGCTGTTGTAAAGTCGTCAGTAAACACAACAGCTTGTAAAGCATCCTTTTTAATTAATTTTGTAGCCATGTTTTCTTTCACAATTTTATACCTCTTATAAATCAGATAGAAATATTTTCTAAATCAAACCCATATGCCAATAGCATATCTGTACTGAAAAAAATCAAACACATGTAGCTTAACTTAACTTAACCTACTATTATTATTATTATTATTATTATTAACTGACGTTAGGAACTCGAAAGTTCATTAACTAATATTGTTTATTTACGTCTTGGTCTACCCAGTGATCTTTTCCCATTAGGTACACCGATCAGTATTTTATACACCGTTCTAACTTAACCTAACCTAACCTAACTAAATTTAATTTAATCTAACCTAATCACACATGACATTATTTGTTTATATTCACTATTATTATCTTAAATGAATTTATTTAAAATTTGAAGTAAATATTAAACTCGATTGGTCAATTTTCTATTGCAATACATTTAACATACGAAAATAACGTTATTGTTGTAAAAATGTTCTTTTTCTTGTCTTCTTCAAAATTTTACCAGAAGTAAAAGATGGAATAAATATCCATAAACAAATAATAAAACTATTAATTATACCTTAAATCTTCAAGCGAATCAGTAGTACTGTCTTCTATTTTTTATCAATACTTTTCAAAAGTATATTTTAATAAAATTATGAAGTTGTTTTATTATAAATTAAATTGTTTTTCACTTTAAGCGTCAAGCAAAGGAAAATGCCGAGCATCTACTGTCCGTAAAGGATGCGCAGATTTCTTTTTTTGTCTCCCCCTATATGTATAACGAGAAAGTACAACTGCAGCGCTTCAATTAGAAAAAAGGGCGCGATTGTAAGTAGCATTTGCTTTCTTCTTGACCTTAAATGATCTTCTAACCGCGCGCTCTCCGCACTCTATCTCGAAAATGATTCAACGTATAAAAAAATTGTTGAAACAAAAGTTGTAGGGAATTTAATCCTCTACAATATTGATAATAAATACAAATAGCGAAAAACCCATAGGAAACGAGATATTTGCAAAAAATGTGCAAAAAATCGATTGTTGTGACTTTTGACCTTAGATTTTAATAGTCGCGTACACCCTACCATAGGTAGGTTTTGAGACAAATTTTAGGATGTCAAAATACAAGTTTATACGAGTTTATAGTTGGGTATCTCAAATTCCGAGATACTTACCTAATTTTGATTAAGATGACTGGACTATATGTAATATAAGTACTTTAAGAAATTAACGAACATTATATATGATCAAATCGTGAATTATTTATCTAAACTAATAATTTATTTAATAAATGCACGTGTTATGATAAAATAAAATATATATGTATAATAAAAATTTTATAACATTTAATTTTCAACATTACTGTTTATAGCTTGGAATTTCACTAGACGAGTTAACATTGAAGTAATGTATGGAACTTCTTTTTTTGAATCATTTTAATTCTATCATTAGCATTAATTTCATATTCTTCTTGAACACAACGACAGACTGAAGTAAGTAGAGTTAACAAATCATATTTTGTTCCAAATTTGTTTAATATTGTGCACAATTTTTCTATAAACCATGATCCATTTTCCGATTTTGACCACGAATAATGACCTATTTAGAAATTATTTTAAATTAATAAATAAATAAATACATAAAAATATAATTAAATAAAGGAAAGAGCATTTTAATTTTTTGGAATGTTTAAAACATATGATTAGAATTATAGCTTACCTGATATTGTTGAATAAGCGATCAAAAAGTCAGCATGATTTGGTAAACGGAATACTTCTTTATATACCTTTTTACTTTTATCAGGTAGTGTGAGTGTTTGCATTTGTGGCAAGGATTGCGTAGTTGACCTGACTATCTTCCTTTTTTGACAGGCTTGTATAAAAAATAATTTGGGCTTACCGGTAAGAGTACGGGTTTTCTCTTCATTATTATCAGTTTTGCCTGGTGTAAAATATGACCAAATAGAATTTGCTTTGTAACATTCATCTTTTGCATAAAGTATTCCTAAATCTCCATAGGTCAATATGCAAACTATTAAGCAACTGTGATCAGTGTGATTTTGTTTAGCAACTATAATAAAAATATATACATTTTTATCGATTAAAAATTATTACACATGTCCTTATATTATTTTAAATTTCATTTTTGTTTTAGTCTTTCTTTTAATACCTGCTTGTAATGTAAGTTTTATTTGAGTGGAAGTACAATCTTTATGTTCTTGAACTATGAATCCTAATGATTGTAATGTCCTCTTTAGATTTTTGCTATCTCTATCAGTTCCTGTTCGTGGTAGAAGATCTTCGCAGCAGAAAGTTTCATGATTAAATATAATTGCTAGGCCAGGTTTGTCCATATTGTAATGCACAGCAAATTTTTGTGTAGGCGATTTTATTGGAGATGAAGTAGTAGGTTGAATTTTGTTATCTTGAGCTGATCTGCAAAGATAACATAGAATATTTTCTTACATTTTAATTAAATTCATTTCATTTCAGTATAAAATAGTACAATTTACGAAAGTCATCTATTGAGAAGTCATGGCTTTAAATAAAAAATATAAAAATAATCGACGGTACCTTGGATCACCAAACGAATCGGGAATATCTATCGTTAATTCTTTTTCATTGATATTTTCTTTGGAGGACATTTTTCTAATCAATCTAATTGTTAATCACTTTGTGGAATATTAACAATAATGACTTACAACTGAATGTCACTGATTTAAAAGCGCGCGTCTTTTAACGTTTATCCGACGATCAATAAGACTGTTCGAGCTACAGGTGTGTCTATCTATTAATAATAATAATAATAATAATAATAATAATAATAATAATAAAGATAATAAATCAAATTTATGATTCATTGTTAACGTCGAAGACTTTGACTTACAGTTTTCATTTATCCTTTTTTTTCTTTTTTCGCGTTCAGCGCGATATAAAACTAGAAATATAATTTAAATTCTAAGTGCAATTATCCGATTTTAATCTTTTCCAATGAACGAACGAACGAAAGATAAGATAAGTTTTATTCTAAGATCCTATCATCCTTGATTCTTTTTTAATTTCAACTATCGTTTGAAAAAAGCGCTTTTTCTTGATAAACGTTTCTTCACTTTGTGCGCATGCGTGATATTACACAGACTTAATTTAGCGTTATAAATAGCGTAAGTATATATATAAAGATGAAAACTTATCAATCACAAAATAATTATTAATTTCATTTTGTTTCTATATTGCATATCAGATTTTATTTATATCATTAATTTTTGTAGCAAAAATAATTATTATATTAGCAATGTATTATAATGTATTAACATATTGTATCATACATATAAGCGCGTGTCTGTGCATCTATAAATTTCTTTCTATATGCAATCTTTTAAATATTTAATTCTTTACAAAATAATACAAATAAGGTCATATTATACGTAAAATTACTTAAAAACTAATAACTCTGTATTATTTACAAATAAAATCAGTAGTTTTTTATCTATATATGTAGACGATTCCGATAATTTATCGGTATGCACCTTAGTCAAAGGAATAATGAAATAATTAACAGTAAATAATATTTTACATAAGTTAATAATAATACTTATATAATATAAACTAGAAAATATAAATGATATATATATCATTATCATAATATATATTTATATATATATTATCATTGTAATATATATAAATATATATTATCATTAATATATACTTATCATATTTATCATCAAATATATATTTATATATATTTATATATATTCAACATATTCAATAATGATGATATATATATATATATATATATATATATATATATATATATATATATATATATATACTTCTCTATTAAAAATACCATTGAATATAACAAGAGAGCATATTTAATATTCATGTAGGTCCATGAACAGATGTCAAAAATTCATCTATATCCATATTATTTAGTAATACTCGTGGATCATATAAACGTTTCTTCTCACTCTATAGGAAAACAAAATTACTGTTTTTAGATAATTTCAATATAAACAGATATATAAAATAATAAATAGCCATTACTAACCTTTGGGTCTTCGTTAGTTTCCGATAATTTCCTTTTATGATTTTTTATGATTAAATTGTCTGAAATTAAATTTAATTACTTAATTCATATAAAAAGCAAAAAAATAAATAAATTCATACCACAATTCTATTAAATGTTATTTATAAAGAATGTAAAAAATTGTAATTACCTTTATCTTTTTCAGATTGTACTTTTATTTTTACTGATAAATTATCTTTATCATTTACCGATTTCATTTTATCTGTTGTTTTCTTGAATTTAGATACTAAAGGCTTGTCTACAGGTGAAGACGTGGCCAATGGTTTCGTGGAATCATTCTTTAAGATAAAGTTACTGTTTTTAAGATGAATATTACTCGATTCATTATTTTTAACACTAAGCTTTTTGTTGATAGATTTTTTCTTAGATATTGGATTCATATTATATATTTCTTGATAATCAGTAGCTGTCAAAGTTTGTGTGACTATTTCTTTGTAATTATCATTACTCAATTGAACTTTTACATGTTGCTTCAAGTCGCTGCTACCATATCTTCTTCTTCTTTTTTTAGTTGATACACTGTCGTCGTAAATAAAGTGATATACTACAGAACCAGGTCCAGTTGTATTTAAATTAACTTCTTCCTCGGATTGATTGTTGTCATTTTTTTCTTTACTATTATCATTTTTGCTTGCTGGTACTAATTGTAAACATTCAAGAACACAAGGTAATTCCTCCTTTGGATCTTGCGATTGAATAGTTTTTTCACTTTTCTTCTCTTCGTTATCATTCGAAATCTGTTTATTATCTTTCTTTTGAACTTCTGAATCTTTTGACAATTTTTTACTTTCCGATATTTTACATTTTTTGTCATTTTCATCGTCACTAAATAAATCTCGTTTTACTTGATTTACTTTAGCCTTTAATATATCGTTTACCTTTTCAACATGCTTTTTTAAACTTGTTTCGTTATCTTTCCTATTACACTTATCTTTTATATCAGTATCTTGTACAATTTTTCTATCTTTGTTAATATTAGACAGATGTTCTTTTGACGATTCTTGTTCATTTATTTTTTTATCATAATTCCGATCGTTTTCAACGACATCATTTTCAGATTTATTACAAGCAGCACTATATTCTCCTTCATTACTTTTTATTTCATCTTGTTTTCCTTGCACTGATATTAACGTATTAACTGTAGAATTTGTTTCCATTAAAACATTTTTTTTATTATTTTGAATATCCTTATTATATTTATTTAATGTAGTAGACACTTTTTTATCATTTTCTTCTTTTTTTATTTCTTGAATATTGGTAACATTATTACTTCCGGAAACTTGATTATCAGTATTTTCTCTATTATTGGTATTCTTATTCAAATTCTGTTCACATTGTTTTCCATCCATCTTTATCTTTTTCTCTTCACTCTTTATCTTTAATTTATTATTTTTATTTGCAGCATTAAGTTTTTTCTTTATCGATAATATATTTGATTTAGATTTACTTTTCGCAAAAATTGTATTAGATTTAGGAATTTGCTGAAGCTTTAGTATCATACGTTTACGCTTTTGTTCCAATTGTCTTGCGCGTTCATCTGTATGTATCATATGGTATTCAGTGAGTTGATGATCGCGTAATTCTGTTAATGGTATAAATTTTGAATTGTCAAACGATACATTTTGTATATCGATTATTTTTGCATGTTGTCCGATTTTATTCGTATTCGAAGTTTCTGGTATCGATGTATTTGTTTTTACTAATTTTTCATTTTCTGAGGTAATAAATGCAATTTTGGATGATAAATTTGTTACATTGTTTATGCCAGCTTTGGTACTGCTAGGCGTGACAGATATATCTTCTTCCGCTAACAGATTTTCATCCTTGGCAGGAGTATCTTTTAAAATAGATTCATATTGCTCTTCGCTTTTATTTATCAATATTAGCTTAGCTGGAGAAGATTCAGATCTGATTCTAATATTATTCATAGATTCTTTTTCAATTTCAATAAAATTAGTTGGCATATTCGATACACTTAATATGACTTTTTCTTTGGTCAAATCATTCTTCAAGTTTATAGATACATCTTGCATAGAATTGTTAGTAGGTAAATCTATTTTTGATAAAGAATCGTTACTCGTATCTGTGTATATTACATTAGAAGATTTTTTATACTTTTTGTTACACGACGTTGGTTTAGAAGTATCATTAGTAGTAATAGTATTAGCAGAAGAAGAGGAAGAAGAAGACGACGATGATGACGATGAAGAAGAAGAAGACGAAGATGTATAAATATTATCAATTGACTCTTCATGAATATTAGAAGATTTTTTATCATTCCGTATAACATTATTAACATTTCCATCATTGTGCACAGAAGTTGGGTTTAAAATAGCAGTTGTAGTATCTTTAGTGTTAGAAGATATTTTAAGTTCTTTGACAGCTTCATTCTTTGGCAAATTTTCTTTGATTACTTCAAATTGCGTTATTTCAAGTTTGGTTGAAATAGACGTATTATTACTGTAACCACTGTCTGTATTTGTGCATTGAACAGAGCACATCTTGGGATTAGTAACTGGTGTAACTAAATGTTTCGTCGTTCCACTACTATCAAATTTCATATCAACTTTAATCATTTTTTCAGAATCACAGGAATTTATATGTTCTGTAGTTGGTTTGTAATAAGATGATATACATCCGTTGTATATTCCTTTTTTGATAACATCGTGAGTATTTTCTTCGCAATGTTTGGGAGTCAATGTGATACAAGGAGTGGGTGGAAACTCTGGTGTCTTTATTAAACTACGAATTTTGATCGAATCATCGTGAATTTTAGGATATGACGAAATAAGATTGCTATTAGGACTAATTAAACGAGGCGTTGATGGTATTCCAGAAGAATTTTCAAATTTTTTTGGAGTTTCCAAATCTATTATATCAGTTATGGGTAAAATTTTTCTAGCGCATTCCACGGTAACTTTCAAAGGTTCAATTACTGAAATAATTTCTGCAGTAGATGATGTATCATTTATAACATTTGTCTCTTTTCTCGACTTTTTTAAATTTGTTTTTAATGTTTTTAATTGTACATACTTCTTCACTTTTTTCTCAGTCGTTTCTTTATTGTTCGTATTTCTTATAGTTTTGTTATCTATTACAGGAGGTACAGGACAAGTGGATTTAGTTGTACATGTATCCGTATTTATATTTGCCTTTTCTAAAATACAAGTATCACTTGTTTCTTTGTTTGTACTATTCAACAAATTTGAAAAAGCAGTATTTTGAGAAGATGACACTTTGTTTGTTTCTAATGTTTCATCTGATTTGTTTTTTTTAGCATCTTTCATGCTTGCCATTGATTCTTCTTTTTTTTCTTTGGCATGTTGTTTTTTATTTACATCAACAGCAGATTTAGAAATTTTAGAAGTTTTACGCATGATATTACGTTTAGAAGTTTTACATGTGATATTATTTTTATCTTCAATAACTTTCTTTTCTTTCTTACTTATTGTTGATTTAATTAATTTTTCATCATTTGCTTGTAAACCCCGGCGTAAATCTGCATCCCAACATTTAGTTGCAACCTTAGTAGCTTCTTCCGAATTATTTATTGGTATAGAAGAAGTTGTATCATCATTGCTTTTACATGGAGAAACATCATCTATGATTACTCCTACGCCATTACATTTTTCCCAATCTCCCATAAGTTTTGGAACAGGACTTCTAGTTGCTATAGGTATTTCAATAGATTTTGCATTATTTAATGTATTTTGAATCGTTGGTACTGTTATAGATGAATTACCTAAATGTGGAGATTTAAAGAGAGAAGTTCTACGAACTGATTTCATGGATCTTAATAATTTTGGAGTACATGTGGTGTTATCATTATCTTGAGATTTAGAAGCAGAATGTATTAACTTAGTCGGAGTACTAAAATCAAGTGCTCTTATATGACTTCTTCTTCGAGGAGTAGATAAACTAAGTCTATGTGATTTTGTTCTATGTTTTAATAAGGATCTTGGTGTTTGCTTAGTAATAACATCATTTTCTGTTCTTTTAGATGTCATTATATTCTGTTCATTATTTTCGTTTGTCGTAGACTGCGTTACCGTTTTAAAATTTTCCATAAGCAATATCTGATCGATATCTGACAAATTGTGACTTTGATTAGACTTATTAGAATTAAACTTCAAAAAAGGAGATAGTTCTATTCCTGATAAAGTTATATTTTCTTCTAAGTTAATTATAGGCATTGCTGCATTATTTAAAGATGTTTTTATACTATTTTCTGTACTATAAAGTGTTATCGATTCCATACTCACTAATTTATTTGTTTCTATTGGATCTAGAAAAGTAAGATTACATGTATTTTGTTGTACAGATTTGTCAACGTTTTCTGTAGTACTTGCTTTACTATCAGTAATATTTTCTACTGCCGGTAATTGTACCTTACTATTTGAATAGTTGATCATATCTTCTTGTATTTTTGGCATTGTCGTTGGCAATACATATTTCTGTGGTACATTGACAGCTCTAACATATAATGTCTCTAACGACTCTTTAGTTTTGTTACAATTTTTAGGCAGAATTGGAATAAAATGCGAAGTTGTATTAGATGCGATAGGATTAACATTTCCAATTGAGTAAGATGGATTTATAGTTTTAATATTAGATATTTCTTCTTTCGAACATAATATCAGTGTTGGCATAGTCATAATATCTTGTTCCGAATTGTTAGTATTACTTTCAGCTTCTCGTTTTACTCTTGAAAGTCGTGGTCGCTTGACCACTGATTTCTTCGTTTTAGGTTCCGTTTCTTTATTCGTAGTATCAACTTTTTGATTTTCTGTCAGCCCAGAACATTTTTCGGACAAATCAGTAGTATTACTTGTACTAGGTATAGATGTTTGAGATTTTTTTTCTGACTCTTTGTTATCATTTGTATTATTAGTCGTTTTATCATTTTCTGGTTTAATGTTTGTTATTTTAGCATTTATGATACTTAAAATAGCAGCAGCATTCTGATCTTCTAGAACATTTTGTTCCTTTTGTTTATAAATTTCATCTTCCATTCTAGCTGTTTGTTGTCTAGAAGAACTACGGAGTCTTTGTTTTAAAGGTACTTCCGTTGAACTTATTTTATTGGACGATTTAACTTCAACAACTGTACGTTCCGGTAAAGTAATAACATTATCAATTTCGAATCGTTTTTCTTCTGTTCTGTTAATTGAAATTATATTATATTATAATTCATATTATAAATTAAGAAGAAAATAGAATATTTACCTTTCAGTAGGAGTCGATTTAACGTCGATGTCTTCATCAGGACTTGTATCCGTTTCTATGTTTTTTCCAATAATTTCATCGAGAAATTGTTCAAATACTGGATCAGCTTCTGTTGCCTCCACTATTGATTTAATAGCGTTATTTAATTCTGTTACGACCGAGGTATTCAATTCACAGCCAATAGATTCATTAAAAATATCTTTAACATCCCTCATAGATATATCAGTTGGAAGAATTGCTTTATTTATATTTTCAGCAATACGTTCTTGTAATTCTGTTCGGTTTAATAGTTCCTTTGTCAACAACTGGGGAAAGAGAGAAAAAATAAAAAAATTATTTTTCAAATATACAAATTTAATACAATGTAAAAGAATTATACTTACGCTAAGATTTTGAACAGGCTCGTCGTTAATTTCCGATTCATAATCAATTAATTCGCAAGGAGTAGTTTGTACTTCCGTATTAGAGAAAGATAACAATTCTTCCGTATTTGTTCCCGTAGTACATTTTTCACTCAGATCAGTATTTTTTGCGTTGTCATTTTTTCTACATTTATCGTCATTAATCACGTTTGAATTAAAATTTTTAATATCAATATTATCGCCTAAAATATATATTTATATATATATATATATGTGTGTGTATATATACATATATATACATATATATATAATTATTTTAAAAAAACATCGTTAATAAATAAATAAACTTTTATAATGATATATTTACCTGTATGCACTGTTGCAACTTTCTCTCTGCTATCCGCTGTATGATAGCTTTCCGCAAAACTACTTTTCCTAGAACTACATTGATTTAATTGCCTTGTCGCACTATTAATGTCATTTTGTACATCGTTACATTTTTCCATATGTCCAGGTAAACTTTCAAGAGCTGTTGCTTCACAATCCAATGCTGTTGTCATATCATTATACAAAAGAAATATTTATTGTCAAATATGCAATTAAAATATTGAAATAATTGTTCTAATATAGATATATATTTAATTCTTAGATTTACCATTGCTCTATCGTTATATTGTTATAAATGAAATGTTTATTACTAAATATGCAATTAAAATATCCTGATAATTTTGCTAATAGATATATTCATTATATAAAATTACCATAATTGAATGGCAAGTCTGATTCTAGGAGTATTTGACTTGGCGAAGAGTCTTTATCAGAGTTAACTTTTAACTGTCGCTCTTTGTCGTTATGATGCTTTTTTTTCTACTACCTGACAATATCGGAGATCCACCTAATGATTGCTGGCTTGACTAGAATTTAATAACATTTCATTTTTTTATTTTCTCTTTTATTTATTCAAGTCTTAGAGTATAATCATTATTAATTCAATGTATTATTTATTTTTGTTATTAAAAAAATATATTACTTTAAATCAAAAAGATTGTTTACCTGCGTAGGCATATTGATATTTACAACAAAGCGTTTTCCTGCTTGTGTTTCTTCTATCAAAAATTTTAATTTTTCCAACAAATTACCGCATTGTTTTACGTGTTCGTTATCTGTGATTTTGTTCAAACGTTCCTCTACTAAAAATATAATCATAATAATGAAACTATTGGTAAATTCAATTCTTAGGATATCTAATTCACATGTATAAATATAAATAATTATTTCAACATACTCATAATGCTCATTGCTGAATATTTTTCGAAAATATCTATTAATGATAATCCATTTATACGAGTATTAAAACGCCTTCCTTTTGATAATACATTCCGACATTCTTGAAGATGTGGAGATGTTTCTAAGAATACTCTTGCAGCCTCATTGCACTCATTTTCTTCCAAATATCCTGATTATACGAGATATAATAAAAATATAAGTCAATTTTAATGTCATATATTTTTTATATTAAATGATTAAAATAACAAAAAGAAATGAACTATAATATATATCTTCACATATAAATTATTATTATCAAAAATTATACTACTATTGATGTTTATCATTATTTGTCTTTATACTTTATACTTTATATTCTTAAACAATATGCATTTTATTTTAACAAAGATAAACAAAAGAAGCAATAATATTAGCAACGATACTATTAATAGTATTAATTATATTTATTTTCAACAAACAAAAATGTTAAAAGTAAGGTTAACAAGAATGTTCATTATAATAATGCACAAGTATTATTTACCAAACACTAATCGAGCTATTTCCGAAGGTAACAAAGCTTCCATGATAATAAATATAAGATATTTATCAATTAACCGAGTACAATTAAATAATTAAAACATATCTTGAAGAAACAACTTTGAATTCACTAAACAACAAATTGCATCGTATGCATCTACGGCGTCTTGTGTATTCTTATTTGAAAGAGAGGTAAACGGTTTTCTTCTTCTTTCTTTTTTTCTCTAGTTTTATTTTTATAACCATAAACTGCAAGTTCAGCAAATGAGCGTCTATTTATTTAACAAAATTTAAATTCAAATAATATTTTTTTAACGAAGCTTTTATTCGATCTAAATTGAATCTATAAACACAAAGCTTTACATTTTGGTTATTAAACAAATACAAATAAAAGCCGACAAATGTTATCTGCGTATCTTATTTAATTGATGTTCGATTAAATACAAATTACGATCGATCAATCATTTAGATCATTATTTTAAATTTTTAGTTACAAATAATTGATCATCGTTGACAAAAACGATTGTATAATAAATAAACATCGTATAAGTTCTTTATCGATACCATAACCTATCGAAATCGTTGAAGAACCACTGTTCGAAATGTTCAATTGAATTGAAGTTAGCTACAGAGCTTGTCAAATTCTAGGAAAAATTTCTGTTGTCGTTGTCCTTTGCCGAAATACATCATTAAAGTAATATTATTCTGTAAATTATATAAATTTATAATTTGTAATTGATATTGCCACAGTACGTAATTAGAATAGTTTTGTATACTTTTGTTACATGCATACATATATGAATCGTTTCTTTGAAAAGTTTTCTAACTCCATTTATGCTCGAATCGAGATATTGAAAGATTGGAGTTTCAATGCAATTCAAATTATATTTATTTACAGGATACTAATTAGTCATACTGCTTAAGTATATTTAAAAGAGTTAAATTTAT
This sequence comes from Polistes dominula, assembly GCF_049000335.1. Classification (NCBI taxonomy): domain Eukaryota; kingdom Metazoa; phylum Arthropoda; class Insecta; order Hymenoptera; family Vespidae; genus Polistes; species Polistes dominula. The sequence goes on from NW_028301150.1 coordinate 3,932,796, forward strand.
GGTTCCTATTAAATTAAAATGGCAATTATTAAGTGAATAATATACGTTTTCTTACAAAGAACGGAGTTAGGTTACTTTCAAAATTAACAACAAGATTTGTTATAAAATTTGAAAGAGTTCAAGTCCATTCAATATAATTTAACATGCTTCAAATTGAAAAAAGCAACACTCAATTTATTCTATAAACTACATTTTTCCCAATTGATATTAATATTAATCCTTTTATGTTTATTGATGGATTGCATGTTTATATTTGAAAATTGTTTATTTTACAGAATTATAAAATATGGGTACTTGGCAATTAGAAATTTTTAAAATGTCATTATATATGGCCTTTCCTGTAACAATGTTTCATTATTTTAATCAACCAGGAAATTATGAGCATTGGGTTAATAAGGTAAGGGAAGAATATTATCCTAAAGAGAATAAAGAACATCGCAGACTAATAGAAGAAAGTATAAAATTACATAATCAAAAGATAGAAGAAAAGGAATTGGAACTTATGCAACAAGCTATTAAAAAGAATAATCTATGAATTTAGAAGTACTGTACACTATGTAGATATATATTTTTCGTCCCTTTTTTATTATTGTGAACTGTGTATATTATGCGTATGTACTTTGTGATGGAAGAGATGGTTTATTAAATATCTTTATTAAAAATGATCACAAATATTGTTTCAAATTTTGATGATAAATCAATTTTAGTTGTATAAAAAATATGATATTTGTTTTTAATCTTTTAGGCACGGTTGAATTTCGCGCGATACTATTTCTCTGTACAGCAGAGTTTAACGAGAACTGTGTGTAAACAGTACAACAACAATACGTGACGAACAATGCTTTTCTTTACGCGAGTAGATTAGAATGAAGTTTTTAATGATTACATTATAATTTTTTTAAAAACATGATACACATACTTTAATTTTGGCAGTTTACTTTAATAATTAATAATACAGTTGATACACAAACAGTGAAGCCAGATCGTAGAACATTTCTACCCCTTCTCTCGAGCTCAGCACGCCTCGCACACAACGAAATGTTACGTGTCGATGTGTCGGGAAACCGAAAGAAGCCGAGGAAAGCCGAGGTTAGCTGCGCGACAGAGGAGAAATAATACCCCCACCACGCGCCGCGGTAATACATATTGTTTTACATGGAGAAATACATGGACATAATACACATTTGAACAATGTGTAAAACAATATGTATTACCGCGGCGCATGGTGGGGGTATTATTTTCTCTGTCGCGCAGCTAACCTCGGCTTTCCTCGGCTTCTTTCGGTTTCCCGACACATCGACACGTAACATTTCGTTGTGTGCGAGGCGTGCTGAGCTCGGAGAAGGGGTAGAAATGTTCTACGTCTGACTTGACTGTACACAAATGGTGAGCTAGTGAGATAATAGAGTGTCGTTCAGAAAGATGACATCTGCAAAAGCCACTATAATGGCACGTCGTGCCTAAGAGGTTAAATAAGGGAGATTTTTATTACTATTCATAAAAAAGTTCATTTTTATATCAAACTGATATGGTATTTGTGATATTTCAATTAAATATTAGATGTCCAGTCATGTAACCAATCACGTTCAAGATCCATCGAGAAAGATATTCGTTCATTAGTCAAATTTGTTCACCAAATAAAATCCCTATGATTATTGGTATTCGTATTAGAAATAATATTGTTGACTTTAATTATTAAATATATTTTTAAATTGTTGCTCTTTTTTTGTATTAAATATATCGCGCACTATTTTGTCTTCTTCAAAAAATAAAATTAATAGATGATATAATTCTATGAAAGTGAAACTTAATTTAGGGGAAAAGTTCTAGTAAGTTTAAGAACGCAATTGGAAATTGTCATTCATTATTTCTCTGTAGATTACCTTATTAGTGATAGAATTAATTAATTAGAATGTCATATTCAATACAATGAAACATTAATAACATAAACAAAATGATTTAACGTTGATATTATCATCCCCTTACTTATTCTCAATAATAAATGTTAATTAGTCGTCATGTGGAAGTGCCATAAATGCGGTAAACCTGTTTATTTTGGTAAGATCTTTTATTTTATCTTTCTTATACACTAATCTGAGTTTGATAATTGCCGCTATATCTACATCAACATTATTTAAATATAAATTTATGCGAAGTAGGTTATTTAAAAACAAAAAAAAAAAACATACAATGCATAACATTAATTTATTCTACAATGAAAAAAATTTACCATGTCTTATTATACGTCTTACTGTCTAAAATCTAATCATCGTTATGTTAATTTATTATTAAAAAAATATGTATATATGTAGAAAAATTTATAAAAGAAATATTCTTATCCAAACTTTTATTTGTTGACTTCATTACATGCAGCGGAACGTAAGCAATCTTTAGGATACGATTGGCATCCTGAGTGTCTAAGATGTGAAGAGTGTGGAAAACGTTTAAATCCTGGGCAACATGCTGAGGTAAAAGATTAAGATTTTTTTAAAAGTTAATGAACTATCTAATATGAATAATCTATATTGATATTTGTGATATTTTAGCACAAAGGAGTACCGTACTGCCATGTTCCATGTTATGGTGCTCTTTTCGGGCCTCAATTATTTGGTCATGGTACAAGAGTTGAATCTCATACAAGTTTTGGAAAGAAAGAAGTTCGTCCATCGTTACCAAGGTAATTATTTATGTATTAGATACTTTTTTTTTCTTTCTTTTTTTTACAGTTATTCTATAAGCGTAAGAAATTGTACTAAAATCAAATGTATATATAAATAAATGTATTAATGTGTAGATCGCATTTCGAATCAAAGTTGAAATATTTTAATCAGTATTACGAAGGTAAAAGTAAAGGACTCAAAAGTCGTGAAGTAAGTTTGTCAAATTATTTGAAAGTACAACAAAATTTGATGTTCATTAGTATATATGTATTAATTTGTTTAAAAATAGGTCAATGGAAGATTGGTATTTGAAGGTGCCTTGAGAATATATTGGGGAGTCAGAGGTGTTATTCATCTTAAAGAAGACGATGATCAGCGTACTGTTGTTACTGTGCGTAACAGAAATTCTTGTAGACATAGTGTTAACGAGGTTTGTTAATAATATCAGTTTGGTACGATATATAATTTTTATTATATTTCAAATTGTATTTTAATAATTAATGTAAGCAGGATTTGGAGAATGAAGATGAAACTGATGTCTCATCGAAGAGTACGTCAGAATGTGATACAGAAAGTAATACAAAGTCAGTTCCACAATCTCCTGATCATTTAAAAAGTTTGACTTTGCCTATGAATTTAAATGTTAAGACTATGGAATGGGATGAGTTGGACGAATTACTTCAGGTTTCAAACAAATATTTAATTGCATATATATATATATATAATATAATATAAATTAGGTTTATTTAATATATTCATTATTTTAGGTTGAACGTAAAGTAGATGAAAGTAATAAATTATATTCAACAATGCCTGAAAATCTTCCATCTATAAGTTCTAATACTGAAACACCAGTTCATTCTTCTGAATCAAGTTTGGATAAAACAGATTCTCGTGATAATTCTGAAATCAGTAGTCCTAACCATCATGTTAATAGGGGTAACGATAGTAGTATAAATAGTACACCGACACATAGCATTGGTAGTTCTTCAAGCACCGATACTCCTATTTATCATGGAACACCAAGTCGGAATGGTACGCTTCGTAGGGTAGAATATTTTGATAATTTGGAGAAAAATGCTGTTGGTAATAGATCTATTAGTACTGACGATAGTTGGATAGAGAAAGGTTTAAATCGTTCAATGTCTGGACCAGATTGTCTTCAACGACATCGTACTGACAGTGATACAGATTCTGTAAACTCTTTACAATTTAGAGAAGATGATAACATGACAATGTCAACTGACAGTGGTTTAGAGGTATTAATATTTTTCATTTCTTTTGTTTATTCTCTTACTTGTAAACATTTTATATAAATTTATTACCTCTTAGTTGGATGGCGTTGTTCTAAGACGTAAACAAGGATCCACAGCAATTAGACGTAGACCAGGTGGTAGACGTCAATCTCGTAGTCGATTAAGACGTCGTTGTTCTATAAATGGGCATTTTTATAATCGCGAAACTAGTTTCTTCACACCACCGCATGGTTCTCAAATGTCAGTTTGGGTTACGAGTTTGGTAAACACTCAAGAAGTTATTAATCTTATGCTCGACAAATATAAAGTCGATGCTAAGTCAGATAACTTTGCATTGTTCGTAGTTCGCGATAATGGAGGTAAGTTATATATATATATATATATATATATATATATATATATATATATATATAAATTGTTTGATATTTTTTTTACCTACTTAAATTATTAAATATACGTACAGAGCAAAGAAGGTTGAGAGATGACGAGTATCCATTGGAAGTAAGAGTTTTATTGGGACCACACGAAAATGTAGCACGACTATTTTTGGTTGATAAACTTTCAACACCAGAAATTAGTTCTGACGTTGCACAGTTCCTTAATCTTTCATTAGCAGAATGTCACGGTATATTACAACGTTATCATTACGAGGAAGAAAGACAAATTGTACTTTTAAAAGAAAAGTTGGTAACTCTTAACGAATTTTATATTAAATTGATATCGATAAATTATAATAAATTAAATCAAAATCTGTATTTATTTCAGATACAAAGAGATGCGAAAAAGAATAAAACAAAGAATGGAGGAATTGAAGGTCCGATTGTAGTTAGGTGATTAAAATCAGCGGACACACACGATAAACGGAACATTATTTTTCTATGCAAATTTTCATCATCCATAGAAAACATCTTTTTTTTTATATATATTGCTTTTTATCGTAGATGTTCGTTGCATTTATTTACAATTGGCAATATATATATATATATATATATATATATATATACACTGCCAATTAATTAATCTGGTGCAATTAAACGATAGAGTCAAATCTCAATTCATGAATCAGTAATATGTACTGCATATGCTATTTGATATCAACTAATGGTAAGCATTATCTTAGCTTAGTATGTCCTTTGTGTGTACGCGCAAGCGCATGAGCGCATCTACACACATACACATTGTTATTATATAAGACAGGCTTATAAACAATTAATATTTGTCTTTTTTGTAACCATTTATTAACGTTATTTACTATAGTGGTAGAAATGCATTACATTATTACTGTAATTTCGTGGTCTCGTGGTTTATTTGAAAAATAAGTAGATAGTTAGATGCATATAAATAGCAGATAATAATAACAGGTATATATAAATATAAATATATATAAAAATATATACATATATATATATGTAATTAAAATCTAGTGTGCGATATATTGATCAATTAATTAATCATGCTATGAATCTCAAAGATTTAATAAAGTTTATCGAAGTAAACACAAATTATGCGTGAAGAAAATAATGAGGATTGCTATTTACGGAAGAATATTTGATAGCTTTTAAAACATCTAACTCATATCAATCTCTTGTAGTAATATATTTAAGTTTGCGCTCTTTTTGTCGACACATTTTATTTTTTTCTCTACATAAGCGCATCGATATAAACAAAATAATTCTATCATAGGGATTTAGAAAAAGAATATAAATAAAGCTTTAATTTTTCCTGAAAGTAACAAAGCATAGCATGAATGATGTACGCTGTGTAGAATTTTGTGCACAAGTTATCGACGATTTATCAAAAAAAAAATAATATAAATTAGAGTGCTTCGATATAAAAGAATTTTTATACATTTGATATATATATATATATATATATAGTTCACAATGCTTTTAATTGTATAAATCATTCTTTTGTTTAATTTCATAGTATTTTATATAGCATTCCGAATTATTGAAAAGATAAAAAAATAATAAAAAAAAAAATAAAAAATAAAAAATAAAAATAATAATACTAATAATAATAAGAATCTCTATAATAAGCGTAACACATTTTTATAGAAAAACTATTAAAAAATAAAAAAAGGGATTATATTAACTTAGAAGATTAAGTGTTAGTCTGAATAACGTATTTAGAACATAAATACTTCCAATTGTAGAGTCCACTTTTTATGTAGTAGTAAGGTATAATGTTGCCTAGCACACAATCTTCATTAAAATCAAATAATTTGATATATACAAATTTATATACTTTGATTATATACACTTATATTATATCAATGAATTATTATTTTTTTTTTTAGATCTATTAATAAGAAATCGCAATATATATATATTTAAATGACTGTCCAGATCATTATACATTTTTGAGCTAGTCACAAACATACACATGCTAAATATATTAGTTAACGTCGATTATATATATCAAGATTAAAATTATTTTATAATGCAATATAGAGCCAAAAGTGTTTTAGCTGGACTGTTACAATTAAAAATATAATATCTCAAGAGAAATAAGATTGATGCGGATTATTTTTTCGCTATTGTTCCAATTATGTTATTAATGCACGATGCGATCGTTAAACATATAAAAATAAAAGAAAAAACAAATAAAAAAAAAAAGAAAACATTTAATAGAACGTAATGAATATTTTAGACACACATGCGAAGCGTTTAAAAATTGTAAGTAATATAAAACCATACTTATTATACATATACACGTACATCTTATATTAAACGCAGTAGTAACAGCTATAGAAACACAACTATTGTTAATTAATTTAGAAGAAAGAGATTAATTAAAAATCATTATTACTTTGACTTTAATATAAACGTTAGAGTAGAGTAATATTTACTCGAACTTTTTGAAATATCTATACTAATCCGAAATGAAAGATAAAATGGGAAAATATGTTGCGTAATTCGAATATTGTCGGCATTTCTTTTTTTTCTGCACAGAAAAAGAAAATTTATATAGTTTTTATTCAAAATACTCCATACCATGACACGTATCATATTATATACTTTCGAATATGTGAATCTTCAAATATATATATATATAATTACTAAGTACTTGTATACAAAATCGTTAAATTCTAAACTATCTAAACTACTTTTATAAATATAAGAAATTTAAGTGATGTGTACTTTGAAAAATTTGTACGAAGCTATTCTCAGAATATATAAAATAAAAAACGTTTAGAAATATATATATATGAAACAAAAAAGAAAAACAATATGATAAATCATACATGAATAAAAATGATAAAAAATCATTGCACCTTACCTGGAACTTATAATTAAAATTGCAATCAACGAAGTAGTTCTTCTCATTCTCTGGCTGTGTTTTTTTTTTTTTTTTTTTTAGAAAGACTATGGAGATTAAATTGGATTGATTTTATTTTATTTTTTTTAATTTTTTTTTTATCATAATAATTTTTTTGCACATGGGATTGGATCGATGATTCGAAGGCGTATATAATAATAAAATAACAGAGAGATAGAGGATAATTCGCGTATATATATATGTACATACATATACATATACATATATGAGATTGGACAGAATGTGTATTTATTTATCTTTTTAAAGTACGTAGAATAAGAATTAGATTCAATGCAATGTTTACGAGTAGTTATCGAATAGTAATTGTCATACGAGTTGCTAGGAACGAGTATGTATACCCACAACACCGAGGAGCTCTGCTGCGCTCACATTATTTTTTTGTTTCCTTTTTTTTATTTTTTTTTTTTTTACTTTTATTACTTTGCACGAGACACTGATATACATTAAACGTTACGAGATAGCAATAACGATTATCACCAGCAAGTTCATCGTTATAATATATCATTGACGTTTATATATTCATAATTATCTTACCATGAGTTATATTTTTTTTCCTGTTTTTTCTTTTTCTTTCTTTCTTTCTTTCTTTCTTTCTCTTTCATTTTTTTTTTTTTTTTTTTTTTTTTTATTACATATGACTTATAATATATATCTTTGGCATCGCGGATACCAGATTTTTTCAACAATTAATGTGCACACACGACGCACATGCACAATCCATAAATACATACGTACGTACATACACGCATACAGTAAAACGTTATTACACTCCATTGCAAACCTTAGATAATTTCAAACAAAATTTAACACGGAAGTTGACGGATTTTCATTTCTTTTTCTTTTTTTTTTTTTTATATATTGAATTATATGACGAGAAAACGATTCGAAAGAATACATTATTATTATTTAAATTAGGATGATAATTGTGTGAAGCGCTAAGAGTTTTTAGGCCGAATGTGATAATGGTTTTAACGATTCGTAAAAATATATTAAATGGTTTGTTAGGTATAAGTGATTTGATAATATTTGAATTTTTTAAATGAATATTCTATACACACTCTATAAGCCTTTCTTATTCTTTCTGTGAAAAGAATTTAAAATTAAAATTACAAAGAAAAAAAAATATACAAACAACAACGATGATAAAATATAAATAGTAACAAACAAATATTACATATATATATATAATTTTATATGTTTTAGATATATAAACGTAATAGTGTAAGATGCGAGTTTGAATTTCTTAAAAGAAATGAAAATATTCTTATCGAATTTTTCAACACGAGCGGTTCCTTATTAATTTTTTTTTCTTTTTTTTTTTTTTTACTTCTATCCATCCACCCACCCGTTTAGGTTGTTTTTGTTTGTTTGTTGTTTCTTGTTTTTCAAATTTTTTTGAATAATTATTTAATCATTCTCGCTCGACCTTGGTTACTTCGGCTATTTTCGACGGAGTCGTGAACTTGGCTATCACAATCTGGCAAAACGAGCCTTACAAAAAATACAATACGGCGCCCGCGACGCTATCGAAATACCGAGGCACCAATTTTTCATTTACGATTATTATTTATTTTCCCTTTCTCTCTCTTTCTCTCTCTCTCTCTCTCTCTTCCTTTCTTTATTTTTTTTGTTAATTCTCGAAGTCTTCTTCTTTTTTTTTATTGTATATCACTTTATTTCAACGAATAATTTTACAAGTATTTATTAATAATTATATTTATTTACGAATTTTTCTTTCGAATAAAACGGGAGAACAAAAAAGAAAAATGCTTTGTCTCTTCATGTGAGTTGCGTCTATATTTTATTATTTTTTTTTTTTAAATAATAATAATAATAATTATCATTCGTGTAGTTTCTTACGAATCGTTTCTTTTTTTCTTTTCAAATTTTATTATTATTATTTTTTTTTTCCATTCAATAAAAACAGAATAATCGGACAAATAAACGGATTATTTATTAATTAGAAAATGATTGACCACTTTGCCAATAATTCAGAAAAATTATATCATAATTTTTTTATATATTTATATATTATGTATTTCGATGTTTATGTAAATAGAAAGCTCGCTTATTTTTCTTTACTTTTTTTTTCTTCTTTATAACGTAAAAATTGATTACTATTGTATTTAAAGATTTATATATTATAATTGAAATTCGATGTTATTTTCGTTTATTTTTTTTTTTTTTTCGTTTTTTTGCTTCTCACTAACACACTCATTCAAATTGAGAGATTCTCATCACAAAAACATTCATTACTCTTTTCTTTCTCTGACGTACACAACATTCACATTCTTTCTTTCTTTCTTCTTCTTCTTCTCTCTCTCTCTCTCTTTCTCTCTCTCTCTCTCTCTCTCTCTCAACAATAACAATTGAATATGAATTAGAAAAATAACATTATATCGTAGACAACAATTGGGTTACAATATATATATATATATATAATAATA